>NC_041403.2:127232354-127307354 GCF_900747795.2 Erpetoichthys calabaricus
CTGCTTTTAAATTTTTATTAAGAAGAAAAGAAAACCTTTTTAAATTGAGGGAAAATATACCAATAACAATTTGTTAAGGATCTGTTTTTTTGTGAAGCTGCCTTCACACACCCTCTCCGCTGTTTTATAAACGAACGCCATATAAGGTCTTCCTTTTTCCTTGCTTCTCCAACGGAAGCAGCCTTTTTATTTAATCTACGGGTTGTCCGCTGTTTTTTTGTTCGTTTATTACGATTGTTATAGTTCTGTTTGTATACCACGTTGTCAGTTCAGCACTGCGGTTGTAATATGACCAAGCCGTGCAAGCATACTCTTGAGAATGCAACGTATAGTTGTACAGGAGAAAAGCAATCTTGCCTCAAATCAATGGCAACCTTTTGTAGGTCTATGAACTTAATTTAAACTTTAGGTTTACACGGTGCTTTGTTTCCGATGTGCTGCGTTCTACGTGCTGTTAGCTAAGACCCGGCACTTAAAAGTTTCTCGCTACAGCAATTTTTAATCCGTTACAAAGTCATCGAAAGTCTCGTTTATACCTCGTGTCTTCTCATTAAACTTGTATCTCACGAATATGGTATTGCAAACGGCAGCGGGAGCGTTTCTCATTAAACTTGTATCTCGCGAATATGGTATTGCAAACGGCAGCGGTAGCGTTTCTATATACTTAATTTAAACTTACGTTTTACACTGTGCTTTGTTTCCGCAGTATCGAAGTGATCACTCGTGCTGCATTCAGTCAGTTCACGTAAGCCGCTCTCTTGTGCCTTCTCAATTGTGTAATGAATGTTTTCTTCATCGCTCTTTGGGGCTCTTCCTTGTTTTCAGTTCACGTGATTACGTAGGAGGCGTGATGACGTGATACGTGACTCCGCCTCTTCCATTACAGTATATGGACAAAAAAGAGGTTCCAGTTATGACCATTACGCGTAGAATTTTGAAATACAGTTTTTTTTTTTTTTGTATAGCCCAAAATCACACAGGAAGTGCCGCAATGGGCTTTAACAGGCCCTGCCTCTTGACAGCCCCCCAGCCTTGACTCTCTAAGAAGACAAGAAAAAACTCCCAAAAAAACCTAGTAGGGAAAATGGAAGAAACCTTGGGAAAGGCAGTTCAAAGAGAGATCCCTTTCCAGGTAGGTTGGGCGTGCAGTGGGTGTCAAAAGAAGGGGGTCAATACAATACAATGCAGTACACAGAACAGAATAATTTCTCAATATAGTAAGAAATAAAAAATATAAATTTTAGAAGTACAGAACAGAATTTAACAGTAGATGATATATCCCATAATAAGATTTGGATTTGTATAGAGTCCTGGAGACCTCATCCTTCAAGCTGCCTCCCCCATTTGGCCATTCCACGGCTGAAACACTGCTGGGCCAGCCAATCCGATGAAAGGACCCCTCTTTCCCACGATTCCTGCGATCCTCCATCAGAGATGACTTTTCCTTAGGTAGGCAAAACAGCTTGGCAGGTGGGCCATGGCACCAAGTGCCACATTTGAAATGAAACCTGCCTAACTTTTGTAAGTAAGCTGTAAGGAATGAGCCTGCCAAATTTCAGCCTTCCACCTACACGGGAAGTTGGACAATTAGTGATGAGTGAGTGAGTGAGTGAGTGAGTGAGTCAGTCAGTCAGTGAGTGAGTCAGTGAGGGCTTTGCCTTTTATTAGTATAGATAAGGATACCTCATAAATAAGGAAGGCATGTTTTCTTAAACTGAATCATTTGCCACTTCAAAGTGGATGTATTTGATAAGTTTTAAGGCTTTTTCTTTCATGTTTGGATCACAGTACCCTATACACCCATTGTAAGCTACAAGAACAGACAAGGTACTGTATTTTATAAATTTAAAAAAAGCTTCATTTTAGAACACAATTTCAAAGGGCAAATTAATATACTGTATATAATGATTGTGATGAAATAACTTTAGCTTGTAAAATACAAAACTTGTCCGTTAAGAATTCAAGAAATCCTGCATGGCAATCTATAGTCGACCAATACCCAAGTATACTGCAGCTGTTATTCAAATCAAACCCCCACATGCACTAAGGGGTTTTTGGCATTATTACATCCAAATTATATGCCCAAAAATAAATGGCTATTAATCTGCTCAAGTAATAAAGAAGCTGCAAATGACTGAAGAGTAGTAAGTACAACACTTCAAATTTTTAAAAGAATGTTATTTATATGATCAGACAAAAAAACACACTCGGGTCCTCACACCCGGGCAGCTTTGGTGACTCTAGATGACCTCGGGCCGATCATGCACCCCCTGCGGCGGTGATGACTCATTCGATTGTCTGCCCCATCAACTGTTGACGGTAATTAGCCACTCCTGGCTCAGGGAGGAAGTGAAAAAAATATCAATGCAGGACTCTTTCGAGGCCCTGTAATTGGAATGAGCGTACTTTAAATCCTTGCACAAAGATCCATTGAAGGGCAAGTCTGGTGCTAGCAGCTGTGGTAATTCCAGCTCCAATAGCGCATATCAAAGTTGCTGTAGTTAAAAAGCTCATAGTTGGATCATGGGATCGATCTGGTGGTCTGCCGTGAGGCATGCTACCGCATGTCCCAGGCCCTGCAACACAGCGCCCCCTCGATGCTCTTGACTGAGTTTCCCACGAGGTCCGAAGCATTTACTTTGAAAGAATTAGAGTGTTCCAAGCAGGCCCACCTGCCCAAATACTGCAGCAAAGATAATAATGGATTAGGACTCTGGATTAGGACTCTGGTTCAATTTTGTGGGTTTCCTGAACCGGGGCCGTGATTAAAATGGATTGCCGGGGGCATTCGTATTGTGCCGATAGAGGTAAAATTCTTGGACCGGCACAAGACATGCGAGAGCAAAAGCATTTGCCAAGAATGTTTGCATTAATTAAGAACGTAGAGAAAAGCCTAGAAAAATGACACCTTTTATTGGCTAACTAAAAAGATTACAATATGCAAGCTTTCGAGACAACTCAGGCCCCTTCTTAAGAATTAAAGTTGGAAGTTCGAATGCAATCAGATACCATTGTAGTTCCGATCATAAACGATGCCAACTGGCGATCCAGTGGGGTTCTTCCCAGAGACACACCAGGAAGCCAACCAGGAAACCAGAGTCGTTGGGTTTTGGGAGGAGTATGGTTGCAAAGCTGAAACTGAAAGGAATTGACAGAAGGGCACCACCAGGAGTGGAGCCTGCGGCTTAATTTGACTCAACACGGGAAACCTCACCTGGCCTGGACATGGAGAATATTGACAGATTGATAGCTCTTTCTTGATTCTGTGGGTGGTGGAGCACGGCTGTTCCTGGTTGGTGGAGCAGTTTGTCTGGTTGAATCCGATAACAAATGAGACTCCCTCCTGCTAAATAGTTGAGTGAGGGACAAGCGGCATTCAGCCATGTGAGATTGAGCAATAACAGGTCTGTGATGCCTTTAGATGTCCAGGGCTGCAAGCATGTTACACTGAATGGATCAACATGTGTCTACCCGGTGCTGAGAAGTGTGGGTAACCCGTTGAACCCCATTCGTGATGGGAACTGGGGCTTGCAATTGTTCCATATGAACGAGGAATTCCCAGTAAGTGCGGTTCATAAGCTCACACTGATTAAGTCCCTGCTCTTTGTACCAACAATGGATGGTTTGATGAAGTCTTCAGATTGAACCTGCCGTAGTCACTTGTGGCCTCTGGCAGAGCGCCAAGAAGACGATCGAACTTGATTATCTAGTGGAAGTACAAGTCGTAACAAGGTTTCTGTAGGTGAACCTGCGGAAGGATCATTATCGATGCCTCCTGTGATCTGACCATTATCTTTTGGGCCAGCTCCCCCCTCTCTCCGTAGAGGTGGGGTGCTTGGGAGAATGGGACGTCCGCCAAGGGCGCCCGTTCCCTTCCTCTTTGACTTTTCGTGCCTGACTTGACTCCCCATCCCTCCAGTGAGAGGTGGGGGAGTGGAGTCCTCCATAGGGTGCGGCAGGACACATGGCCTTGGAGAGGCCCCGGGGGCAGGTACTACCCTCCTGGGCACTCGCCAAGACTTCTCATCCCATTTGAGCCGGGTTGGTCACAAAGTTGCCTTAACCACCTTTGTTGGCCAGTGGGATTAAAGGGGGCACCTATCTGTCCACTTCGGCGACACGGTTCAATGACTCGGTGCACCTCCCCTCCCCACCTGGTGTGGGGTTAGGCCAACTCCGGGCACCTGGGCTCTTATTCCACCCCAGCTCAGTGCATATTGTTCCTCCTCGTTGGACTTTTGACAGACAGAGAGAGAGAGACTACTCTTGGCAGTGGATCACTTGGCTCATGCATCAATGAAGGATGCAACTAGCTGCGAGAACTAATGTGAATTGCAGGACACATTGATCATCGACACTTCAAATGCACGTTGCAGCCCCGGGTCTTTTCCAGGGCCCCACATGTCTGAGGGTCACCTTTCTGATCAATCGCCACACTGCTCCCGCCAGTGGACACGGCTGTGGAGTTCACAGGGACCCAAGCCCCTCTGTCCCCCCAAGAGCAGACCTGTGGTGCAGTGATGTTACCCTTGATTCCCCAGGCAGAGGAGGAGGCCAGTTAGTGAGAAGGGCATCGGTCTGGTCATCCCCATGACCTCTGCACGCTCCCGGAGGGAACAGGGTGCGTCTGCCAGTGGGACAACCTGACACCTGCCCACGGAGATGGGGCACGTGGGGTGGGGCATGGGACCGCTGCCCGAACAGGCTCGGTGTCCACTGGGCATAGATCCTCCGTGGTGGTGTGCCGTGACCGGCTCTGAGTCAGCAGGGAAGGGCCAGGGGGAGAAGATGGCCAGTGGCACCTGCCGCCGGTGTTACAGCTCCCCCCAGCTGCAAGTTCGCAGCTTCCCAGGGCAGAGTGATTGACCTCGGGGGGGCCCCTATTCCACCCCAAAGCAGCTGTTCCCTGGGGACAGACTGTCCACAGTGTGTCCTTCACTGCGCCATGCCGCTGGGGTGTGGTGCACCTATGTACCTTGTAGCACCAGGGGTTGGCGGTGAAGTCGGCTCCCCACCTGACCCATCTTGATACACAGACCAAGGAGTCTAACACGTGCGTGAGTTGGAGGGTCTTGCTCGAAACCCTGTGGTACAATGAAGGTGAATGGTGGAATCCTTGGCCCCCCAAGACCTTGGCGCACCGCTGGCCCATCTTGCCCGCCCTGCCAGGGAGGTGGAGCCAGAGCGTATGTGTTAGGACGTGAAAAATGGTGAACTATGCCTGGGCAGGGCAAAGCCAAAGGAAATTCTGGTGGAGGTCTGCAGCAGTACTGACGTGCAAATCAGTCGTCTGACCTGGGTAGAGGGGCGAAAGACTAGTCAAAAATAGCTGGTTCCCTCTAAATTTCCCTCAGGATAGATAGCACTTGCCGAACACAGTTTTATCTGGTAAAACGAATGATAAGATGCCTTGGGGGCCAAAACAATCTAAAACCTATTCTCAAACTTTAAATGGGTAAGAAGCACAGCTCGTTCGCATAGAGCCGTGGCATGGAATGCCGAGTGCCTAGTCGGTCACTTTTGGTAGGCAGAACTGGCGCTGTGGGATGAACCGATTGGCAGGTTAAGGTGCCCAATGCCGACTCTTGTCAGATCCCAGAAATGGTGTTGGTTGATACGGACAGCAGGACACTGGCTGTGGAAGTTGGAACCCGCTAAGGAGTGTGCAACAACTCACCTGCCGAATCAACCAGCCCTAAAACAGGATGTCGCTGGAGCGTCGGACCCATACCCAGTTGTTGGCAGTACTGGTGGCTGTGAGGGCAAAGCCACGATGAGTAGTAGGGCCACCACGGTGCACATTGAAGCCTAGGTCAAAGGCTCAGGTGGAGCTGCCACAGGTGCAGATCTTGGTGGTAGTAGCAAATATTCAAAACAGGCGCTTTGAAGGCTGAAGTGGAGAAGAGTTCCATGTGAACAGCAGTTGAACATGTGCTTAATTGGTCCTAAGGGATGGGCAAGCACCTTTCAGAATTGTGGGGCGATGGCCTTTGCCACCCACTTGCCCAATGAAAGGGAGTTGGGTTCAGATCCCCGAATCCGGAGTGGCGGAGAGGGATGCCCCCAGGGGTGAGGGCATCCAGTGCAGTGACGCAAACGATCCAAGTAGGGATGAGGTGCAAAGCAGGGCTGGACGCGAGCCGTCACTGGACGAAGCGCCAGGGGTGTCCCCAGGTGGTGACTCTGGATGCATGCCGGGCCCTTCCCGTGGATTGCCCTAGCTGTGTTGCACGTTGTCCTGCCTCTGACACCCTACCTCTCTCCCTGGTGGTGGCGGCAGGGACTTCTGGCCCGTGCATGGCCTCGGCTGTCTCATAGCAGCTGCCTTAGAATTGGTGCAGACCAAGGGAATCCGACTGTTTAATTAAAACAAAGCATTGCGAGGGCTGGAGAATGGTGTTGACACAATGTGATTTCTGCCCAGTGCTCTGAATGTCAAAGTGAAGAAATTCAATGAAGCACGGGTAAACGGCGGGAGTAACTATCGTTGACAATATATCTAGCAAAACCATAGCCGGGATCTGGGCTCGGCAGGGAAGACAGGTGGCTCCTATGAACAAACAGTATGTTCTTGGCTGTAAGATGTGCATGCTATGCATCACTTAGATGACGAGGCCGATGGGCAAGATGGTCGACCCGAGGCACACAGTTGACGTGGAATAGGCCTGGTAACGGGCTCCAAACTAGCCAAATGCCTCATAATCTAATTAGTGACACACATGAATGGATGAATCTGATACCCACCATCCCTACCTACTATCTAGCGACACCACAGCCAAGGGAATGGGCTTGGCAGAATCAGCCGGGAAAGAAGATCCTGTTGAGCTTGAGTCTAGTCTGGCACTGTGCAGAGACATGAGAGGCGTAGAATAAGTGGATGGTCCCTGGCCCTTCCTGGGGCACCGCCAATGAAATGCCACTACTCTTACCGTTTTTTCACTTACCCGTTGAGGCGGAAGGGGATCTCTCCCTTCTGGCGTCAAGTGCCCAAGCCATCCTCGGGTACGACTTGCTCCGGGGACAGTGGTAAGTGGGGAGTTTGACTGGGGCAGTACACCTGTCAAAATGTAACGAAGGTGTCCTAAGGCGAGCTCAGGGATGCTAGAAACCTGGTGTTTTCCGTCGCCCGGACACGGGTCACCGTGGCCCCCCTCTGGAGCCAGGCCTGGAGGTGGGGCTCGATGGCAAGCGCCTGGTGGCCGGGCCTGCACCCATGCAGCTCAGCCGGGCACAGCCCGAAGAGGTAACGTGGGTCCCCCTTCCCATGGGCTCACCACCTATGGGAGGGGCCAAGGAGGTCGGGTGGAGTGTGAGTTGGGTGGTGGCCGAAGGCGGGGACCTTGGTGGTCCGATCCTCGGCTACAGAAGCTGGCTCTTGGGACGTGGAATGTCACCTCCCTGAAGGGGAAGGAGCCTGAGCTAGTGCGCGAGGTTGAGAGGTTCCGGCTAGATATAGTCAGGCTCACCTCGATGCACAGCTTGGACTCTGGAACCAATCTCCTTGAGAGGGGCTGGACTCTCTACCACTCTGGAGTTGCCCCCGGTGAGAGGCGCCGAGTGGGTTGGGTATACTTATTGCCCCCCGACTTGGAGCCTGTTCATTGGGGTTTACCCCGGTGGACGAGAGGGTAGCCTCCCTCCGCCTTCAGGTTGGGGGACGGGTCCTAACTGTTGTTTGTGCGTATGCACCGAACAGCAGTTCGGAGTACCCACCCTTTTTGGAGTCCCTGGAGGGGGTGCTAGAGGGCATACCTTCTGGGGACTCCCTCGTACTGCTGGGAGACTTCAATGCTCATGTGGGCAATGACAGTGAGACCTGGAAGGGTGTGATTGGGAGGAATGGCCACCCCGATCTGAACCCGAGCGGTGTTTTGTTATTGGACTTCTGTGCTCGTCCCGGATTGTCCATAACAAACACCATGTTCAAACATAGGGGTGTTCATATGTGCACTTGGCACCAGGACACCCTAGGCCTCAGTTCGATGATCGACTTTGTGGTCGTGTCGTTGGACTTGCGGCCACATGTCTTGGACACTCGGGTGAAGAGAGGAGCGGAGCTATCAACTGATCACCACCTGGTGGTGAGTTGACTTTGATGGTGGGGGAGGATGCCGGTCAGGCCTGGTAGGCCCAAACGTGTTGTGAGGGTCTGCTGGGAACGTCTGGCAGACCCCCCTGTCAGATGTAGCTTCAACTCCCATCTCCGGCAGAACTTCGACCTCGTCCCGAGGGAGGTGGGAGACATTAAGTCCGAATGGGCCATGTTCCGTGCCTCTATTGTTGAGGCGGCTGACCAGAGCTGTGGCCGTAAGGTGGTCGGTGCCTGTCGTGGCGGCAATCCCCGAACCCGTTGGTGGACACCGGCGGTGAGGGATGCTTTCAAGCTGAAGAAGGAGTCCTACCGGTCCCTTTTGTCCTGTGGGACTCTGGAGGCAGCTAATAGGTACCGGCAGGCCAAGCGGAATGCAGCTTCGGTGGTTGCTGAGGCAAAAACTCAGGCATGGGAGGAGTTTGGGGAGACCATGGAGAACAACTTTCGGACGGCTTCGAGGAGATTCTGGTCCACTGTCTGGCGTCTCAGGAGGGGGAAGCAGTGCAGTGTCAACACTGTATATGGTGGGGATAGTGCACTTCTGACCTCGACTCGGGACGTTGTGGGTCGGTGGGGGGAATACTTCGAAGACCTCCTCAATTCCACTAACATGCCTTCCAATAAGGAAGCACAGCCTGGGGACTCGGAGGTGGGCTGCCCCATCTCTGGGACTGAGGTCACCGAGGTGGTCAAAAAACTCCTTGGTGGCATGGCCCCGGGGGTGGATGAGATACGCCCGGAGTTCCTCAAGGCTATGGATGTTGTAGGGCTGTCTTGGTTGACACATCTCTGCAACATCGCATGGACATCAGGGACGGTGCCTCTGGATTGGCAGACCGGGGTGGTGGTCCTCCTCTTTAAGAAGGGGGACCAGAGGGTGTGTTCCAACTACAGAGGAATCACACTCCTCAGCCTCCCTGGAAAAGTCTATTCGGGGGTTCTGGAGAGGAGGGTCCGTCGGATAGTCGAACCTCAGATTCAGGAGGAACAGTGTGGTTTTCGTACTGGTCGCGGAACAGTGGACCAGCTCTACACCCTTAGCAGAGTCCTGGAGGGTGCATGGGAGTTCGCCCAACCAGTCTATATGTGTTTTGTGGACTTGGAAAAGGCGTTCGACCGTGTCCCTCGGGGAATCCTAAGTCCCCTCAGGTGCAGAGGGTCAAGCAGGCTCAGAGGCAGAAGGTCATGTAGCATTCGAGACAGATATAATCCTACTTTTGCCCACCTGTCCCGGCTACATGACACTCTTCCTGTGAGTTCACATTATCCTCTGCGGGGTCAGCAAAAGTAGTTTTACAGTTGTTCGTATGGAAAAAGACATGCAGGTTACAACTGTAAACCTACTGTAACTGTAAATCCCCTTATAACCAATGTTTTATTGCCTAAATTGGGGCATTCTAGTGGGGGGTGTTTGTTTCAAATTCTTTTCTTCCACAGTATAAAAACTAAACTTGGAATAAAACCACGCACATTCTCGCGACAGCATCCCCCTATTGAGTTTTATGTTTATGCTTAGTTTTGCAAATTGGTAACACCCAGCATTAAAGCAGTGCTTCTGTTCCTATGTGGTTTCCCTTTCTTTTTTAGATTCACATCCACGACATGGGCTTCTTTTATCTGTACCCTTATACAGTTCTGTATGACACTCAGACGGTGGGCTACAACTCACCTTTTCACAGCAAGTTTGATATCTGACCACTTCCTTTTTATTTTGGGCACTGTGCAACTTCCTGACAACTTTCGAGTGTCTCCACCACTCTGAATCACTCGATCAACTTCCTTTTGTTGTTTGTACCACTCTTAAGCCAACAAATAGTTTGTTTTAACCTTGCCTCCACTTCGCATTCACTGGAATTCTCCTTTTTTCCCTGTGCTTTTTCCATTGTCTTTTCACAAAACGCTGAATTTAAGGGGTGTAGCAGTAGAGGCTTTTATCGACCTCTTGAACCCTCAGGTACCACTCCAAACACCAGGTAAAAGTCCAAGACTTATTTATTTTATAATAATACAGTGCACAAAGCACCCTCCACTCCACACTACTCATATAATCAATAAACAATATTCTCTACAATCACAATACCAATCCTCCTCTCCCAGACACTTCGCCACCCTTCCTCCCAGCTCAGCTCAGTGTCAGGGCTTTCCCAGAGTCCTTTTATAGCCCCTGACCCGGAGGTGTTCCTGCCCAACAGTCCACAAGTCCTTATTACTTCCGGGTCAGGGTAAAAGTCCTTTTCTTCAAACTGGAAGTACGTCATTTCTCCTGTTCATGTGACCAGGACGTACTTCCAGGTTATAGGGCACATAACAGTCCGACAGCCTCCCTACAGCGACTCCTGGTGGCCCCCATGGTATCCAGCAGGGCTGTGTATACAAACTACAAAGTCCATGAGGCCCTGCTGGAATTCGGGGAACTTCCATGCTGTCGGGAGAGCTCCACCTGGCGGCCTGGGGGTGAGGGCCGGAATATTTAGCCGGCCATCCACCACAGGGGCTATTTCTATTGATTTGCATATTCAAAGAGGCATAATTCTTGAAGGAGTCAGGATGGGGTGGCAGGCGCATGCACATGCGTCACATTTCACGCTGACTGGGATTTATAGAGCATGGAAGTTGGCTTATGCATGATTTTGTGCATCTGAATTTTTTTGTGCGTATGCACATTTCCATTTTTCTGTGTACGCCATGTTTTAGTGTTAATTCTCTGCACAGCGTTATGCATCAGGCCCTTCATCTTCTAGCATGTTAGACTTAGGTGCTGAATTTAGTAATCATTGAAATAAAATGTTTTATTCACTGTAATTAACCTCTGCCTTCAGAACATACAGATTGCTCAAACTGGGGTTTGAAGGATGAGACAAAGTACAGGACTCAGGTGGAAAAGTTTGTTTCTTGGTGCAAAGAGAATTGTCTGCATCTTAACATCAGCAAAACCAAGGATTTGGTTATTGACTTTTGCAGCACCAATGAGCCTCTGTCTACATTCACTATTCAAGGAGTAGATGTGTAGGTAGTACATAGCTACAAGTACTTGGAGGTCCACATTAATGACAGGTTGGATTGGTCTTGGAACACAGAGGAACTATATAAGCAGCCTCTTTTTTTTCTTATGAGATTGCATTGCTTTAATGTACAGTTAGGTACATAAGGTTTGGACAGTCACATCATTTTCATAATTTTGGCTTTGTATACCACCATGATGGATTTGAAATTAAGACATTATGTGATTGAAGTGTAGGCTTTCAGCATTAATTTAAAACATTTAACAAAATATTGTATGAGCTGTTTAGGAATTAAAGGAATGGACCATTTTTACACATGGTCATTTACAGGGACTCAAAAGTATTTGGACAATTGAATGAAAAGCTGTTCCAAAGTCAGGTGTGAGCAGGTCCTTCATTATTTCATTAACTATTAAGTAGGTAGAAGGTCTGGAGTTGATTCCAAGAGTGGAATTTGCATTTGGAAGCTGTCTCTGTGAACTCTCAAAATGAGTTCCAAAGAGCTACCCATGTGTCGTGGTGCGAGATTTTGCACATATTTATGCAAAATGGTTTATTTTGTATGGTTAAGTACCCCCATCCCCTTTTAAGACTGAGTCTCTTTGTAATTTTATGACAGGGTTGGTCAAACCAGTTTGGCAAGTGATTCTCTGCAGGACTCTCTCAGTCAACCCACACAGGAAAGCCAGACAGTCTAGCTGGCAAACATCAGCTCAACACATGGTTTTGAAGGCAGGTGTGAAGGTATTCTGTGCCCCATTGGTCTGAGGTATGGCTGTTTGGAATTGGCTTGTATCAGAAGCCTTTAAGTATAATGACACCCCCCTGGATGTAGGATTTGTACAGAGAATCTATAAATTTGCTTGCTTTAACCCTCCCTCTCTCTTTTCCAAACATCTGATGAAAGAGCATCTCACACACCATGAACTGAAAATGATAACACAATGAAGAGCACAGCTCGGCAGCCATATTGAGACAGGCATGCAGACTGTTCTGAAGAAAGCTGACCAAAAATGAGGACTTAACTAGAGACATTTTAAGTAACTAATAGGTCTGTGTGCTGCCTGAAACTCCACATCAGCATTTATCAGGTTGTATGGTTGCCAGTATTCACTTGTACTTTGCATATTGTTATTATTTATGAATATTATCAATAATACATTATTTAAATTGTAACTTAACTCCAGCTTCTCTTTTACTACACCTAATTGCCTGAGGCTATAAATGTAGAAGGGAAGGTGGGGAGAAGTTATATGGTATAACACCTTATAAACAGTGGTAAGTCTGTGAGATTTGAGGCATTCTGACAAAGGCTACATATTAATAGTACAAAAGGAGAAAGCAAGACAAAACACCATGCAAGTTAATGTCATAATTAGACAGAAGAAACAAAACCAACCCATCAGAGAGTGTTCTGCTCCACATGCTGTTAGCTGTTATTTGTTGAGCTGTGCTCCCCCTTTGTCTTGTCATTTATTAACACACCTGTCCGTCACGTCTCACACTCACAGTGGTGTCATAAATGTTTATGAAACTCACGTAAAGCATGTAGGTCCACATAATAAACATTTAAATACAATACACCCCATGTGTCTCATGTAGGCACCCCTTTATCTCTTGTTTTGGTCACGCCTGAAGCGTATCTTTAAGGTATATAAACCCTTGGGTCAGGTTAGTTGTGCTATGCAGCAATTTGATCCTCTGTCTACGCGCTTTTTTTGTCTTGATCCAACTTTGGAAATCACTAACCTTGTAAGTGTCTTTTAAAGCGTTATTGTTTAATGTATACTGTCTACTATGTATTGCTTTGTAAATCTTTATTTTGTTTGGTTCTACACCTATAAATGCCTGTATGTCCCTTTTGTATATATTTCAGTTTACAACAAGGTACATCCAGTAAAAGTCTCCAAGAAAGCTCATCCCTGTCGTCTTTATATGGATGTGCTAAGTTGTTCAAGCTCTCTGCAACCGCGTTGTACAGAAAGCGCAGAGTGAGGCAGAGAAGTAAAAAGGCAAATCCATGTCAGACTGCAAGAGAATTGTTAAGACAGCTAAGTTAAGGAACATTCTGGCCACGTGGATTGAAGAAGGATCCTATGGGAACTTAATAAAAGGGCAAATCCACGGTGCGGGACGGACCGCAGAATATTGCTCCACATCTGCAAGTAAAGGGACATTCATGCCAGGGATTAAAGGGAGGATCTCGGGGCGACTTGGCTGAAAGACCGTATTCACACTGCGATTTGGAGCGCACCATCTCCACGGCATCTTTTAAATCAGTGTTTCCCAAACTCAGTCCTGGAGAACGCCTGTGGCTACAGGTTTTTGTTCCAACCAACTTCTGTTTTTAATTGAACTCCTGGGCTAATTAAGTGAACTGATATTTCAAAAGTTCTGTGTTTAGGGAACAATATAGAAATTAGAAAATTAAGTTTGCTAAAAAAAATATTAAAATGTACCAAGCAGTTATATGGGAATAATGTATTTTTTTTCTTTTTAACAGTATTTTCATCTTTATTTTCATTCTACTTTTCCAGGTGTTCTAATTGTTTAATTAATCCATTATTTACTAATTAGTGGGTCTGACTCTAAAGTAGTTGCAGCCTTTGATTATTCAGTGGTGTTTGCCTGGGTGTCTGATCTGCTCGTTTTAAATTGTCATTATTAAGATACAACGAAGGGGGAAAAACTGCACAGAGAAAGGGCAAAGTATAATGAAATCAACAAAAGAGAGTTAAGCATTTAAATCTATAGCAAAAGCAGAAATATTTATAAATGTCTTATAAATGTAAAAATAATGCTGCTATGCTTTTCTGAATGTCGAATAAAAGAAAAAAAATACCAGCTTATTAAATGAGATCAGTGTTATCAGGTGTTGTCACTGATTAGGAATGTGGTTGGAACAAAAACCTGCAACCACAGGTAGTGATGGGCGGAGTGAAGCCTCACGAAGCATCAACACGTTTGAAGCAATTGTGTCGGAAATCGTATCGAAGCTTCGAAGCATCTGACACTCACCTCTTTAGGGACACCTCCTGGCCATTTTCATTAACGTTACACAAACTTATGATCCATTTCAGTGACGTCTGTTAAAACCCTTATTGCTTTTACTTTTTTGCTGTTACAGACTGACAACGAAGAGAAGGGTTCATCAGCAGCTTCTAGTGTCTGATATCTAAAAAATATAAATATAACTAACGTTGATAGGCAGAATGCACTATACGATAGCAAGAGTTAAACAAAATAAGACTCCTCACTCATGGATTCCCGGCTCTTTCAATTAGTATTTACTTTTGCACTGTATCATTATAATCGCTCCTGTTATTAGTATTATAATTAACCCTCATCTTTTCATGAGATCACATTAATAGCCTTAAATGTTTTCTTTGGTCTGACTTAATTAAAACAGAGTTGACAGAAAATAAAGGTTTATCCCAGTACTTTGCCATGATATAGGTAAGCACATTTGAGAAAGAAAAGGTGAAATCCTTAAATCACAGATGTTATTACAGTAATCCCTCCTCCATCGCGGGGGTTGCGTTCCAGAGCCACCCGTGAAATAAGAAAATCCGCGAAGTAGAAACCATATGTTTATATGGTTATTTTTATATTGTCATGCTTGGGTCACAGATTTGCGCAGAAACACAGGAGGTTGTAGAGAGACAGGAACGTTATTCAAACACTGCAAACAAACATTTGTCTCTTTTTCAAAAGTTTAAACTGTGCTCCATGACAAGACAGAGATGACAGTTCTGTCTCACAATTAAAAGAATGCAAACATATCTTCCTTTTCAAAGGAGTGCGCGTCAGGAGCAGATCATGTCAGAGAGATAGAGAAAAGCAAACAAATCAATAGGGCTGTTTGGCTTTTAAGTATGCGAAGCACCGCGGCACAAAGCTGTTGAAGGCGGCAGCTCACACCCCCTCCGTCAGGAGCAGAGAGAGAGAGAGAGATTAAAGAGACAGAGAAAAACAAACAAGCAAGAATCAATACGTGCCCTTCGAGCTTTTAAGTATGCGAAGCACCTTGCAGCATGTCGCTTCAGGAAGCAGCTGCACAGAAGGTAGCAACGTGAAGATAATCTTTCAGCATTTTTAGACGAGCGTCCGTATCGTCTAGGGTGTGCGAACAGCCCCCCTGCTCAATCCCCTACGTCAGGATCAGAGAAAGTCAGTGCAAGAGAGAGAGAGAGAAAAGTAAGTTGGGTAGCTTCTCAGCCATCTGCCAATAGCGTCCCTTGTATGAAATCAACTGGGCAAACCAACTGAGGAAGCATGTACCAGAAATTAAAAGACCCATTGTCCGCAGAAATCCGCGAGCCAGCAAAAAATCTGCGATATGGAGTGAAGCCGCGAAAGGCGAAGTGCGATATAGCGAGGGATTACTGTATTCGATCAAGTATTGATATATTTCATTTATTAATACTTTACAATATTTTGTGGAGCACAAAAGTAACGAGTTCGGTACGAAGAAAAGACGCCGTCAGTGGCTCAATTAACTAAGGTGGTTGCTTTTCAAATTCTGAGCGTATTGCTAGCCCGAGTTCGATCCGAATTAAAGACTCATTATAATTAATAATAATTAAAAAAATAATCTGGAGTGAAATCTTTATAACCAATTTGAACTAAATAATTTTGAGAGATACTGTGGAAGGATCGCATAAGAGATCTGTTCGGGAATCATCCCCACTTAGAATCTTAATCAAAATGCGACGACTAATTGCATAAGGCAGCTCACGTATTTACATTAATTCATCTTCTATTCATCGCCATTTGATGTCCATGAACCCCTCCATTGAATAAGGTGATAACAAACCCACTGTGGTAGATCAGGTTGAATTTGCTCTGCTGCACCAAACAGTCAAAGGTGTCAATCCGAAGCACATCAGAGAGGCTGAGAGACACGGCGCAGATCAGTCACCGGCACACCGACACACTGACACACATGGGACACTCCAAGGTGAGCAGTGCATGTATCAAGTGAGCACTGCACGTATCAAGGCTGGCATTAAAGATCCTCTTGAGTGCTGAGGCAACAACAAAAGGCAATAAACACATCTGGACCTGTTGCCGAAAAAGCATTTGTTTTTAATAGCAGCATCCCTCCCTCGTGAATACATCTTCAAGGTCCGGACAGGCGATCAGTAAAATGTTGTCTTAGTCACAGCACAGTGCAATAATAAAACATTTCCTAAAACATATAGTTGTCCAGTCTGTATCATTCCTAAGCAATCTTCCAGTTATAGAGGTGCAATCCCAGTTACTAACACATTTACCGTGTAGCTCTCCCCCCACCCCCAACACTCAAAGTAAGAACACATTCCACCTTATTAATTTAATATTTTAAAATTTAAACTGCTAAACCCACCATCAACAACTACAATAACAGTTGAAATCGTCACTCAAATATTTTTTTTTGCTATAGACATAAAACAAGATGCCCATTTCTATTTGATATATCTTTACTAGTGTTCTTGCCTTGCTTGCTCTCGGTCCACGGTGGAGTTTGCTGTTAAATTAATAAAAAAAAAAAGAAAAACAGATTCTTTTGGGTCACAATTCACAATGGGTGGACGTGGGACTCGAACCCATGCAAGCCTTATTATGGAGCGGCAACGCTAACACTGCACCTTTACTGTTTTCAGCAGGGTGGATGTATATAATGCATGTTTTTTATGTATGTATGTATGTATGTAATGAAGACAAAAACAATTATATATAGATGTATACTATATGACATACGTTCAGTGTTGCATGAAAACATTACATGAGGCGAAGAATGGATATTTATGAGAGTATTATAGTGAGAGATGTGTCGTCACCCGTATTACTAAAGCTCTTCTTTGCAGCATTATGCATTCTACAAGTCGGCATTTGTATGATGTATAATTTATAATTTTGTTTTTTGCCAGAAAATATTATCGGGCACAATCATTTAACATGTATGGATCATCCCAAAACATTCATTTCAATGGGAATTTTGTCGAGTTTTTGAACTCTGTTGATGCCATATGTACTTCAAACGGGAGCTTGATGAATAATGATTCAAAGCACTAAGCAGACATGCACACTGGAATCGTCAAGCTTGGTTAGAAGCACTGAGCAGACATGCGTACTGAGATTGCATCATGACGGGGCTTCGAAGCCTCGAGCAGACATGCGTAGTACTGAGATTGCATCATGATGGGGCTTCTATGCCTCGGACATGCGCTCTGGGTTAACTGAGGCTTTGAAGCCTCGAGCAGATTCGAAGCCTCGAACATGCGCACTGGGTTAACAGAGGCTTCGAAGCCTTGAGCAGACATGCGTAGTACAGAGATTGCGTCATGACGGGGCTTCGAAGCCTCAGACATGCGTAGTACTGAGATCATGACGGGGCTCCGAAGCCTCAGACATGCATAGTACTGAGATCATGATGGGGCTCCGAAGCCTCAGACATGCGTAGTACTGAGATTGTGTCATGACGGGCTTCAAACAGGGCTTCAAAGCCTCAGACATGCGTAGTACTGAGATCATGACGGGGCTCCGAAGCCTCAGACATGCGTAGTACTGAGATTGGATTATGACAGGGCTTCGAAGCCTCGAGCAGACATGGTTACTGGTTACTGATTTTTTTTGAAGCCTCAGCACACTCAAAGGCATTGACCTCTATATTTTGAGTCTATCTGACACTTAACTCTCTAGTTATATTTTGTAATTCGTATTGACATTACACATTTCAGTTGATATAGTTAAACTACAATTCAGGTAGTTGCTGAGAATTAATTATTGTTCTTTGGATTGCTGTGATTTCCTTTGTCTGATACATAGTGTCAAAGATATATTGTCATATGTCAACTTTATATATATAAAAAGATTAGGTAAATTATGCAACCTTTTTATGGAACGCTTAATTTTGTTCAAAACCGTACGTCATATAGTATACATCTATAAATATAATTTTTTCATCTTCATTAGGAGAATACAACAATGGTACTCTCGTGTCAATTAAACCAATTTAACATGCATATGTCAAACAACATATTTCTACATCCGCCGCAGTAAGAACAGTAGTAGTAGTTCAGTTGTGCAGAGCTCGTTAATTATCCCCATTAGGTGGCTCAATTGTATTGCAACTGTCTCTCAGTAAAAACACCAAGGGTTCGCATTGTTGATCCTCCTCTTGTGAAAGGTTTTTTTTTTCAGTTCCTCCATTTAACAATATTTTCAGCTTGGATGGATAGCAAGCGAATCGAGCTATCGAGGGAAGGTTGGGCCGCCGTAGTCGGGCAGGGGGCACACGTCCCTAATTATATTGTGTATGTAAAGAGTTTCACTGTAAAACGTAATAAGCTTCATATTTGTGTGTTTGGAGACCCTGGTGTCGTACTGAATTTGTATTGTAGAAAAACAAACTACTGTGCAGCATGCCTAAATGTGTCTTTTCGTTTCTGATCGCTATATGGCACTTCCAACTTGGGACAATTCGCTATAAACATGTTTCAGCCAATCAGTGCCTTCTAAACATGCAGAATGACAGTGTGAACCTTTATTGTAGCGGCGCAGCATCTTCATTTCAGTCAGTCATTGTCCTGTTAGACTATTTACTGTTAAGAGCTGCTTGAGCTACCGTTTATAGTACAACAGGTGGCCTACCTAGTTCTTAAATCGATATTGAAATGCACACACAAGTCTCCTAAATTATTTATTGAAATGCCTATACATTTACAGTGTCTGTTTTATGAAGTCATAGTTTTTACTTGTTCCCGTTATTAGGAATTATAATTTCTCAGTGTCACATATTATTCGTTACTACTCACGAGTCCCGTATCATTGAGATTCTGTTTTATATTATGTATAAGCAAACTTTTTAAAAGGAGCATTAATTGAACTGACTATAGCAGACTTGTCATCTTCTTAAAATGACTTTATTGATTTGATATTGAGAATTAATCAAAAGGTCAAAAATCAAAGAGGATATGAGTTTGCATGGACTGTGCTGTTTCTTTGTTTTCGTGACATCGTGTCAGTAGAGAGTGCGTCACGTTAACAATGCATTCTGTCCTAAATGACAGCGCACACGCTTTTTGATATTTTCTAAAGGCCAATGTGTCTCAATTTGCTCATTAATATATTTTGACAGTGTATTTTAGTGAGAATGATTATAAACATATTACCCATGTTCATTTCCCATGTAGATATGTAACGTTTGGTGAGAATAAATAAAAAGTAACCACACGTATAATAGTTATGTTGCATTGTTTATGATTAACAAAATTCATAGTTTATCTGAAATGTTCTACTTATACAGTCGATTTATTCCACTTCTGAAGGTGTACATTGTCGGTATTCTCCATTGCATTTGCCCCCGAGTGTAACGTGTGCCTGTGCAACTAAGGGGTTGCAGATGAGCTCACGTAATGGGTGACAAAGCACATTCTCACCCTGATGCCGAGGCTCATGTCATTAATATTACCATCTTGTGCTTTTTCTCGTTCTTGCCAGTTTACTATTATTATTGAACACGTATGTAGAGGAAATGTGTGTCTTATCTTATGTCTATGAAAGGAAGGACGGTAAAGCCTTGAATGAAACTGAGTGTTGATGCGTTGGGTAACAAGACAGGTTAAGGAGCAGGGAATGTTAAATGTGACAGTGACTGTGGTGGATTGTGTAACTGGAAGATGGTTTAAGAATACAGAAATGACAAAAGCTTAGTCTTTCAATAATTTTATTTACATCAATGATTTACTCTGTTGTGTTGCATTTTGGAAGATTACTTATTTACCCCCCTAGCGCAGCCTTTGATAAGATGCATTCAGAAGGAAAGGATGTTGCTGACAAAGTCAGATGCTGTTTTGAAAGTTTGGCTCCAGATGTGCTTATCCAGCTGCTCCTTCTTGTCAGTACTTGTCAGTGAGGGCTGCTGTTGACTTAGTTGCACCTGAAAAGACAGTTAAAAAACCTTCTAGCATTGTTATACCATGGAAGACCCAAAGAGTGTCTGATTTAAAGAGAACATGCCGTAGAGCTGAGCGTAAATGGAGGAAATCTAAACTAACTATTGACTATGAAATATTAAAAGTTAAAATAACAGAATACAATAACACAGTCCGTCTTGAGAGGCGCTGCTATTTCTCTAAGATTATAAATAACAATGCTAGTAATCCCAGAGTCTTATTTTCGACAATTGATCATCTGTTAAACCCAGGTAACTCAAAGGAATGCCTCCTAAGTACTTCCAGTAAAACCTGTGAGGCTATCGCTGTATTTTTCAATCAAAAAATTAATGATATTAGAAATAACATAGTATATCTCCCCAACACTAAGGATCCTTCTAAACCCCAGTACTCCATAATAAACAAATTAAAGTCTTTCAGTAGGATAGATTTACCTGATTTACATAAAATAATTTCTCAAATGAAACCCTCCACCTGTGCCCTTGACCCAATACCAACAAATTTTTTCAAAGAAGTATTGGGCGTGCTTATTGATAATGTTCTTGACATAGTAAATTCGTCATTAGATACGGGGGTCTTCCCAGACTGTCTTAAGACTGTGGTAGTTAAACCCCTACTTAAGAAAAATAATCTCGATCCCTCTGCTCTTGAAAATTATAGACCCATCTCTAACCTGCCTTTCTTAAGTAAAATTCTAGAGAAGGCAGTCATTATGAAGTTACATGAGCACCTCAATAAACATGCTATTCTTGATAAATTTCAGTCAGGTTTTAGAACAAATCACAGCACAGAAACTGCACTCGTTAAAGTAGTAAATGACTTGCGGGTAAATGCAGACAGAGGCCATTTATCTGTTCTCATCCTCTTAGATCTGAGTGCCGCATTTGACACCATTGATCATAATATTCTTAAGAATCGCCTTAGTCAATGGGTGGGCCTCTCTGGCAGTGTCTTAAATTGGTTTGAATCCTACCTGTACCTGGTAGGGAGAAAATTCTTTGTTAGTTGTGGTAATTATAACTCAAAGACACATGATATTCTATATGGTGTTCCACAAGGCTCTATCCTGGGTCCACTGCTCTTCTCAATCTACATGCTTCCATTAGGTCAGATTATCTCAGGGCACAACGTGAGCTACCACAGCTATGCTGATGGCACACAGCTGTATGTATCAATAGCACCTGATGACCCTAAATCTCTTGATTCGCTAACACAATGTCTAACTTGTATCTCAGAATGGATGAATAGTAACTTTCTCAAATTAAATAAAGAAAAAACCGAAATCTTAGTGATTGGCAATAATGGATACAATGAGGCTATTAGAAATAAACTGGATGCATTAGGATTAAAAGTCAAATCGGAGGTAAAAAGCTTAGGGGTAACGGTTGATTGTAATCTGAATTTTAAATCGCATATTAATCAGATCACTAGGACAGCATTTTTTCACCTAAGAAACATAGCAAAAGTTAGACCTCTTATATCATCGAAAGATGCAGAGAAATTAGTTCATGCGTTTGTTTTCAGTCGGCTAGATTACTGTAACGCACTCCTCTCAGGTCTACCCAAAAAAGACATCAATCGTTTGCAACTAGTGCAGAATGCAGCTGCTAGAATCCTTACCAGGAAAAGAAAATCCGAACACATTTCTCTAGTTTTGATGTCACTACACTGGTTACCTGTGTCATTCAGAATTGACTTTAAAATTCTGCTTATGGTTTATAAAGCTTTAAATAATCTCGCCCCATCTTATATATTGGAATGTCTGACACCTTATATTCCAAATCGTAACCTCATATCCTCAACTGAGTGTCTCCTTAGAATTCCAAGAGCAAAACTTAAAAGAAGTGGTGAGGCAGCCTTCTGCTGTTATGCACCTAAAATCTGGAATAGCCTGCCAGTAGGAATTCGCCAGGCTAATACAGTGGAGCACTTTAAAAAACTACTGAAAACACATTATTTTAACATGGCCTTCTCATAACTTCACTGTAATTTAATCCTGATACTCTGTATATCCAATTCATTATAATAACTATTCATTCAAAAACTGTACTAACCCCTACTCTCTCTTCTGTTTCCTTTTCCGGTGTCCTGTTAGTGGTGGCGTGCGCCACCACCATCTACCCAAAGCACCATGATGTCCCAACAATGATGGATGGATTAAAAGCAAGAAGTCTGTATGACCATCAGCATCAAGTGACTCCGTGAAAAACCCGAACTACAAAGAGGACTATTTCATTTATGTTAGGTAGAATGCCCAGAGGGGACTGGGCGGTCTTGTGGCCTGGAACCCCTACAGATTTTATTTTTTTCTCCAGCCTTCTGGAGTTTTTTTTTTGTTTTTTCTGTCCACCCTGGCCATCGGACCTTACTCCTTTCTATGTTAACTAATGTTGTCTTATTTTAATTTCTTATTTTGTCTTTTATTTTTCTTCTCTTCATTATGTAAAGCACTTTGAGCTACTTTTTGTATGAAAATGTGCTATATAAATAAATGTTGTTGTTGTTGTTGTTGTACTTGAGTGATCTTTATGTTCATTTCTGGATGAATTCACAAAGTTTCTTTACAACTTTTTTGTCTCATTAACGCAGAAATCCTGAGGCTTTCCTAAAATTGCAGAAGTTACTGTTGATGACGCTGATTCTGTTTTAAAGACAGTTGTGATTAGTTATGCAGCACACGCTTTTACTCACATTGCTTTTTGGAAATCAATGATACAAATCAGCTACAGATCTGGGAATCACTGAATAGTAAAAACGTTTAATGAGGAGTGTCTTGCGCATATACTGGTGTAATGACCACGTCGTCTTTAGTGAAGTGTTTCTTAGCCTTTCTGATATGATCGACATGGGGTAGAATAGATTCTGGATTGTTATAATACGTGCTACCTTACGCAAAATATGCTCATTAATTTGTTACAGATTCTAGGTGGACACGATTCCACACCAAGGAAAAAGGTGCCCCATGTAAATCTTTCATAATGTCTCCAAAATATATTTGTTAACTTATAGACAAGTACTACTTAACTGTTTTATACAAAATCCTTATTTCCACATATACAAGCCCCAATTAGGATTTGAACTCAGGTTAGCACACCTTATCGCTTTAGCATGGACAACTGCTTTTACGCTTTGAGCCAAAGCACTTTAGCAGACTAGTAAGAGACCAAATCAACTGCTGACTGCGCAGATATCAATGAAGTCATTGCCTCAAAATCACGTGACGGGCGCATTTGAAACAAGCCTCGAAGCAGTGCTTCGAGCTCCAGTGCTTCGAAAGCTCGACAAAGTGCTGAAACCTCAGTATCGAGTGGCCCATCACTAGCCACAGGGGGTCCCCAGGACCGAGTTTGGGAAACACTGTTTTAAATCAACTCCACCTATTGACGCATTGAAGCGCAGTAAGGTCCTTTGATGCGCTGCTTTCCAATATACATTGGAACATCTGTCGTGGCCATAAACAACGAGAAATTCAGTTCACACAGAAGCCGAATTGGGATCTGATTGCCTTAAGTGTTTCAGCTTTATTCACTTTGCCTCTCCTGAATTGCCTGAAATTGTCAGTCTTCTTTTGGTCTAGCTCGCTACACTTGCACTCAGTTCAACTTATACAGCCCAAAATCCACTGTTGCAGAAATGGAGAAGGTATGCAAAACTGACGCTGCTTATGTGGCCAGTTCAAAACACATGTGCTATTCCAACGCGTCAGCTAGCAGTTCCGTAACCAAAGCTCGTGCATTGGCTGAAGCTGCACGTGTACACGCATCCTTTGCAGAGAAAGAGGTTGCCATTAAAAGAGAACGAGCAAGAATGGAGGCAGAGAGACTTGCACTGGAGGCAGCACTAGAGGCTCTTCAGTCCGAAAAAGAAGCTGCTTCCGCAGTAGCTGAAGCTGAAATATTAGAAGCTGCAACAGATCTACTGAATGATGAGATCCGCAGCCGCCAAAGCTCATCTCAAGCTAAGGGAAGGACGGCAGAGTATGTACGGAAGCAGAGTATATGGCTCACACTTGATGCTGTCACCTCTCAGCCTAACTCACCTACATGCATTGAAATGGAAAAATCACCCGCGGCACAACAGGACATCATACTGAGGAGTCCTTCACGCATCTCAGGTGACCACCCATTTTCTATAAGGGTTCAGGCAGGAGAAAGTGAAGATGTCCAAAGAGTGTCATCACAGTCACCACACGCCATTTACCCAAGACTGCCCTACCAAGCAGGACTGCCTGATCAGCACGTGAAGACCCCTCCTCTAAAGAGCTGCCCTCTCACAGAACAAGCCTTAAACACAGGGCTGTTCCCCCAGCATAACCAGTATTCTATGCAGCAGGTCCAGGCTTCTGACATGGTTGACTTTGCAAAGTATTTGGCACGCAGGGAACTTGTTACAACTGGACTCATAAAGTTTGATGACCAACCTGAGAACTACAGAATGTGGCAGTCATCCTTTATGAACGCTAGGGTTAGACTGGACTGCCACTTATGAGCTGGATCTGTTAATAAAATGGCTGGGGAAAGAATCAGCAGAACAAGTCCGTAGTATCAGAGCTGTTCATATAAATAATCCAAGGGCAGCTCTTAAAATGGTCTGGGATAGACTGGCATAATGTTGTGCTGCCCCAGAAGTGATAGAAAGTGTTCTGTTTAAGAAACTAGAGAACTTCCCATGCATATCCAGCAAAGATTATGTCTGGCTCAGAGACCTAGGAGACCTCCTCATGGAGTTGCTGTCTGCTTACTTGTCTAAGGCAGAGAAAGAACTTATTCGCCTCAGTCAATAAGCTTACACAGAGGAGGTTAAAGCCTCGCTCAAAAATCAGCATGTAAAGAAAACAAGTAAAATCAACAAACTGGACCCAGTACTGCAAGAACGAATATTGAGAGTTGGAAGAAGACTCAGCAAATCTGCTATGCCAGAAGAAGTAAAACACCCTGCAATCATTCATAAGAATTCACATATTGCTACTCTCATAATCCGACACTATCACAAAGAGCATAGACATTGTGGACGTAATTACATGCTAGCACAGTTACATCAGAAATACTGGATACCTCAAGCAAACTCAGCTATCAGAAAAATCATTTCAAAGTGCAGAAGATACAATGTGAAAGCAGGTGAGCAAAAAATGGCAGATTTGCCAGAAGATCGTCTACTCCCAGACCAACCACACTTTACCAGTGTAGGAGTCGATTATTTTGGTCCCTTCCTGGTAAAAAGAGGACGAAGCCTAGTGAAGAAGTATGGGGTAATTTTTACTTGCCTAACAACTAGAGCAGTACATTTAAAAATTGCATATACCTTAGACACTGATTCTTGTATTCAAGCCTTATGCTGATTTATCTGTAGAAGAGGATAAGTTAAAATCTTGTACTCAGATAATGGAACAAACTTTATCGGAGCAGAAAGAGAACTACGAGAAGCAGCTAAAACTCTTGAACAAGGAAAAATTTGCAATACCATGATGAAGAATGAAATCGAAAGGAAATTTAATCCACCAATGGTCTCTCACCAAGGCGGAGTGTGGGAAAGACAAATCAGAAGCATAGGAAAGGTGCTGAATTCAGTACTTAACCAACAAACTCTAGATGATGAATGTCTTCACACAATGATGTGCTGAAGCAGAAAACTTCCTAAACAAAAGAACTCTCACAAAGGTATCAGATGATCCGAATGACCTGGAGCCACTGACACCAAATCACATGTTAATACTCAAGACAAAACCCAACCTTCCCCCAGGACTTTTTTCAGAAAATGACCAGTATGTCTGAAGGCAATGGAAACAAGTACAATACCTCTCTGATTTGTTTTGGAAAAGATGGACTAAAGAGTATTTACCAATACTTCAAGAACGTCAAAAATGGCTCACACCAAAAAGAAACTTAGAAACTGGTGATGTTGTTCTCGTAGATCAATCAGTACCCCGAAGTTCCTGGGTAATGGGGCGAGTCATCAAGACAATGCCAGATGCCAAAGGAGAAGTAAGAAGAGTCAGTGTGCAGACCAAGACCAGCACACTGGACAGACCTGTAAACAAACTGCCTTCTCCAGGAAGCAGCACATGATTGAAATGATTAATTTTAATTGTGTTTGTGCTCTTACAGTAGAATTTAAGTTTTAAGTTTCTTAAGTTTGATTTAAGTTCATTAAAATAGTGAAGGCACCTACTAAGTAATGTTATAGTAATTGATTTCTGCCCTAGCATAAACAATTAGGGGCCGGATGTGTAAGAGCCATTTCCTAGTTACATAAGATTCATAAATGTTTTACTAAATGATAATGAATAATCTAAGGGATGTTCCTATAACCCCCATCAGTTGAATTGAATTGGTATAGTGTACCTATTTCTACCTTCTCTGACTAAACATTATTCTCAGTTAGTGACCTGCCTTGCCATGTGTAAGGTGTAGAGGGCACATGGTGTTAAACCGTGCCTTTTGTGCATTTTGTACCTTGTGTGTGTGTTTTGTGTCCTAAGAAACGTAAGACAAAGCAATGCAGTTAAAGCATACAGAAGAAGAAGTTAAGAATCCTTAAGTATAGAAACAACTAAAGTTTTACAAGAAAAGCTAAGTTTGGAGAAGATACTGTACATTTTTTCTTTGTTTTGCATTTTATTCTTTGTATGTAACAACTTTTTTCTTTATTCTTGTGTGGATTGTTTGCTTTGAATTTTCACTAAATATTAAAAAAAACTTTTGGACTGAGAGATTTCTTTTGGCCACGCATTTTACTTGTGGTTGATCTTGCCTTACACCCCGGTGGATACAATTGTCTTTAATGTGGAGCCTTTACGTTTCTTCAGCACTCAAATTGTCTAACAGTTTCATCCGGAGTGAAGCACAAGGATTTAAAAGAGACTTGATAATTTCATATTTTGCACTTGCTTGGATTACAATGGCTTACACATACATTTATATTGTTGCAGCACAATCAACCAGTCACTCTCAGAAATCTGCTGCTAAGAAACCCTACAATACAATCCTGCTGCATGCCATTCAGCTCACTCTGACTACACTCATGTTCCTCATCACACTTGTCGAAATCTCTAGCTATAATTTCAAAAATAGATTCAGATGATGTAATATATTACATACATATATTAATCATTTTGTTTCCACATCTTTTGAGTCCTTTTATTTATGGAGTAAGGAAAGAGAACTTCAGAAACTACCTGAAAGGAAATGCAAAATGTTGTCATTTTGAAACTAAAGAGCCATTCATTCAGACCTTGAAAGAGCAAAATGGAAATGTGGTCTGAGCCATGTGCTATGAAAAAACATCTGAGGTTATGAACTAGAACAGTTTAACCAAATGTGATAATCATAAGTACATAGAGGAGGAGCAGAAAAGACATTTAAAATATCCATGATTGTAGTAATTACAGTTACAGAATACAAATACATAAGACTACAGTTAGAATTTTTTTGAAAAAAATACTGCTTTTGTCTAAAACAATTAATATTCTCAACTCCAGAACTTATTTTAACATGATAAACTAACAAACCTGTCATCTTTCTGTAATAAAATATGTTTATAGACAGAATGTAATTTAAATTTCCTTGAGATTTATCAAACTGAATGCAAATGAATGTCAGTAAAACAAATGAGCTTAATGTAGGAAATATGGCTTTTCAGAACTTGAGATAAATATAACTTCTACCCTCTTATATTTGAAATATTAATGCCCCTATATACCTAAAGATTCTCATTGTACCTACTTTTCAATTCTTTCCATGATCAAAAAATACCAATGCTCCTTTTGGCAGGTTGTCCTTTAGTATTCTGGATCTACATCTTGCTTTTCTGGTAAGTTATTCACACTGACCAGACTATGAGAAAGATTTACAGTACATTAAATATCAAGGCATTTTTGAAGTTGTCACCAAATATTTGTGTATGTATGTGGGTTTGTTTCAAATAATATTGAATTAATGTGATGATGTTTTCTGATTGGTACTATTCAGGTCATACAATTATTTCTTCAAAATGTCACATATACAGTATTTGTCTCTTTTATTTTTTCCCCGGTGCTGCGTTAACATCATGTACCAAAAGGCTTGAGCTTATTCAGTGTGAGCAGGAACATGCAGGTGGCCGGTTGCTGTGTGCTACAAAATGCTTGACCTAGTGGCATTAAATGCACATGTACTGTGCAAGGCATGCATAGGTCCACTAAGAAAAGAAGAGTGTTGTTGGCTCACCTTGCAGAGGAACTTCGCCATCACTTCTTACAAGAAAAGGCAATGGAAAAAGAAAAAGAGGATGCAACATCGACAAGCTTCTATTCCAAGACTGCCACTTCCCCCAGGAAAGCAAAACTCAGTCAGTCAGTGTCAGGTGCCCCTTCAATGTAATAGGAACCACAGTATAGAGAGAAGTTTGTACATTGCAACAGGTACACATGTCGTAAATGTAGAAAGGACTGTCCTTGGGTGTGTGGGAACTGTTAACATTTGAATATGATGATTGCATATAGCACGGAACTCACCTCTCTATACTATTGTTTCCTCTGCATGTCCCGGAGTCCAAAAAAAACACCACCATGCATCAAAATCTGGACGCGGTCACTGATTACAACCACAAGAAGATATGTGAATGAATATGAATAATATAAATAAAGTTGCATCAGTGCCACAATGTTTTCCAAAATGTATTATACTGGTCATAAAACGAGTTATTCTAAATATTATATATACCTATGTCTCTGCTTTTTGTCAGTGTGGCTTTAATATCATGGACTGTAAGGTGCATAGTAACTCAGCGTGAGCAGGAACACTCAATAAAACTGAATAAAAAAAATTCAAGTGACAATGAGATACCAAGAAGGCAGATTCAGCAGCGTTTGTATGTCAGTTTTTATGCCACCAGATCAGAGAATTTCCAGTTGCCTTGTCTCAAAAAACCAGTTTCATCTACAGTTATTCCCAGTTTTAAATAAAAACTAACAGCACCAGATCTGGGGTGGTGGCGGGGGTTGTATTGTGATCGTGACTGGGAGAATAAAAGTACTATAAATTTACACAGGCACAAATCAAATGTATGTTTTTATTGTATAATATTAACAATAAGAACAGCTTACTACTCAAAATGTTAAATTTGCAAGGCAGCTGGTATTGAACTCGCAACCTCATGATTACAAATCAGCAGTTTTTACCGCAGCACCACAGAAGCTGTTGTATTACACTTGTACCTTTTGTGAAAGTATTTATTTGATATTTGGAGTTCATGCTACACACATTATACAGTTTACGTCTATATTTTGTCATTTATTACTAAAACATGAAAAACGTTTCTGTTGTAATGATGTGTTTATATAGATTGCTGTAGACACGGAACACACATGAAATGAATGTGTTCCAAATAACAATATATTATTTACCCTCTAAAACTCCAGCACTTCACTCCAAGATAATCAAGGCTTGAGCTGGGAGAACTTCATGCCCTTTCTGAGGCAGTGGGGGGGTTGGTATAGCAGGCTGCTTGCTGCTTGTGTTGATAAACACATTTACAAGACAAAAGACACTGACGGAGAGGTGCAAAGGGATTTAAGCTGGGCCAGAATTACAAGTTTTTTCGTAGGCTTTGGTAATTCTAATGTTAAATAACATTACACATCACTCTATTGTCTTTCATTTTACTTTATCTTCTACAATGTATGTTGTGGGATAATTTCATTATTGCGAGACAGAACTTCTTATATTTCCTTTTCATTATTTTTCCATTTTTTTTCTTTGTCTACGACTGACAGAACTAATGTGAATAACAATTAGAATTTATTTTTTACAACACTAAATCAAACTAAACTTTATCTGGGTGATCTTGTTTTTTTCTTTTTAAAATCTCTAACCATGTAGCAGTGCTACGGAATAAAGACCTACATATCCAAGTGACCCAGTGGTTATGATCTATTGGACAGTTTTGGAGGGCACTGGAGCAGCTGGGAAGAAGACCTAACCAGCGGAAATGTTTAAAAAAGAGAACTAGCAAAACACTAGGAGGGATTGCAATCTTTCATCTGTGTGATAAAACGCCATTTCACACATTTGGATTACCAGTGTATTGTCATGGATTACTGTTCCTGTCTGGATGTATGGTCTGTCTCATGTCTGCATGTTCACATGTTTGTATGGATTGGACGTCTTCGTCAGAGGGGGCGCTCCAAATCACCTCATCTCATGCCACTTCAGGAGACCGGTGAGGCAAACTTTACATTACTTACAGTACACTGTTCACAAGATTTTCCACTCACCATTCATCTCATCTGTTGCCGCTACATTTGGACTGTGTTTTGGACATTGTCATGTTTATTGTAAAGTGTTTTTTGTTGTATTATTATTGGTCATCACCACAGAAGAGTAAGGAGGGTTTACCATTTAACTGTTTCTATTTCATTTAATGTACCACGTTATTTTCTAATAATCTGCTGTTCCACATGTGTCAGTGTTAGTGAGTTTGTGTGAGTCGGGCCAAGGCTGGGTGTGTTTCTAGGATCCTCACAGAAAAAATAAATCTTAGCAGCACTGCAACCTCAACAACCATATATTGAATCCATTAAATCCAATTTTAGGGTCAAGCACAGTTACATTTAACAGCCATCCTGGATGGAATGTTTCCTCAAAGCAGTATTCATAATTTTTTTCTCTAAAAATGAATATAGTAAAGAGCTTCATGTTAGTGTTACTTAAGTAGAATTTTAATAGTAACATACAAAGCTCTGAAACCAAGCATGTTGGGACACTGGGCTTAGAGACAGAGTTTCAACATAAAGCCAAACTGGCAAATAAAAAGAAAAAGTTAAAATGGGCAAAATGTTTGAATCCCTTAGAAACCCAGAATCCAATTTCTGTGTTCTTTTACCAATTTTATCCTTTTCTTTTCAAACTTTCAGAGATTTCATATAAGAAACAGTATGTGACTTCTGTATTCTTATTGGTTTAACTTGTGTTATTAAAAACAAAAGTTCATCTGACAAAGGTGCAATATGAATAATAATAATAATTATTTACATTTGTGAATTTCCCCTGAGCACTTTTCTCACTATTCAAAGCACTTTAGTGAGTGGGGATCTAATTCAACTACCACTAATGTGTAGATCCACTTGGATGACACAATGGTAGCCATTTTTGTTCCCATACACTCACCACACATTAGCTATTAGGTGGTGAAGTGGTGACAGAGATAGCCAATTAGAAATAGGGGATGATTAGGGGGCCAGAATGTCCATGGAGGGCAATTTAGCCTGGACCTCAGGATATAGCCTACTGTTTATGATGGATGCCCAGGGACCTTTCATGACCACAGAGAGCCCTGGTTTAACATCTCATCCAAATGATGGCACCATATTTACAGCACAGTGTCCCAGTCACTGCACTGGAGCATTAGGATCCACACTCAGATCACAGGGTAAGCACCCCCTGCTGCCATCACCAACATATTTTTCCAACAGCAACCCAAGCTTTATCTAGAAGAGTCTCCCATCCAAATACTGGCCAAGCGTGAATGTGTTTCGCTCCAGGTGGATGACTTCTTCTGAAGTGCATGTGGTATGCTGTTGAAGGTAAGCTATCTACAGCTGCCTTATGTTGCATTAATTCAAGTATAAATCACTTTAATCAAACATGTACGATGTAAAATGTGTATGTTTGTACTGTATATAAGTAGTTGTGGTCCAAATAACTCAAGGAGATTCCAAGAAATAGTTGGGCAGTCAACTAGGCCAGTAATTTTCTGACAAACAAAAAAGAGTGCACAATGGCACCACATAAACAACTCAGACTCAGTAGCCACATAAATTGCCTTTAGCAGCTTCTTCTTTAAAGTTCAAATTTTGAGCAGATCTGTTTAGGAGCTCCTTTCTTTTGAAAGTCAGGGTTTAAAAAAGACTCCCCCTTCTGGTGACACCCGCAGTTATAAGGATCTGAAGGGAAGGGCCTTCAATGAACATTGATTGAGGGTCAAATGTCCTTATCAGGCACCTTCTCAGAGATGCAGAGGGAAGATACAAGACCGAATCATTATCCAGACTCATTTCTGTTAGTCAGTTCTGATTCAGGGGAGAAACACTTAGTGCACATTTTGGCTGTGCTCTGGACCATATATCATGCCAATCTATGTATCAACCTGAACAAGTGCTATTTTGGTTTTATTGAGGCCAAGTATTTAGGTTACATGGTGGGTGGGGGAAGAGTCAAAGCTGAATGTCCCAAAGTTGTATTCATTCGTGACAGACCCTAGCCAAAAGTCAAACAACAGGTTCAAGCATTCCTGGGGCTGGATGGTTATTACTGCCACTTTGTACCATGGTTTTCAGAGAGAGAGAGAGATGCCTTTGACTGAACTCACTTCAAAATGTGCCCCTAATATAGTGGTTTGGAGTTTCAAAGCTGAAGCAGCATTCAAAGATCTTAAGGCAGCTCTAATATCAGCATCTGTGTTAATTGCTCTAGACTTTTCTCTTGGGGGTGGTGCTAGGCCATACAGTTGATGGCGCTAAAAACATGGTAATGTATTTGAGTTGGGAACTGCTGCACAGGGAGAGAAAGTATGCAGCCTTGAAACATGAGGCACTCCCCATTAAGTGGGCAATTATCTCAGCAAGGAATTCACTTTTTTTTACAGACCAAGCTCCTTTATACTGTCAAATGTCTCACAAGAAGTCCAATCCGAGGGTTACGAGGTGGTTCTTGGGATGACAGAAATAGAGATTAAAGCTGCATCATCGAAGGGGACATTTACATGCCAATGTCATGCCCTCCTACATATTCACAACTTCTTGGTTAGGTTAGTTGTCCTGGGTATGATGTTAAACTGCATCCGGCCCTGCAAGCGGTCCTCCAACTTGCAGGGAAATCATGGGGGTTGGTGGCAGGATTGGCATTCCAGCCACCATAAAAAAAACTTCACACAGCTCTGAGACGACAGAAAGGACTCCTTTTTGCTCTCCACGGGAGTAGCTCTTTTTGCAGCCGCCCATAGGAAGGCTGCTTGCATTATGAAGGGGATGGGGGAAAGCCCTCGGGAGCCCATCCCCATAAGAGTCTAAACCGTTGGAGAGCCAATGTGTGTGGTGCTGAGGCGTCGCCTGCTGCACGGCAGCACTCGGGTCCCAATTTGAGGTGGCTCACACAGGTAGGCGTATGGAACATCTTGTCTCTCTGGCAAGATAATAATAATAATAGGTTACATTTATTGAGCGCCTTTCACAAACCCAAGGTTGCTTTACATACAGAGTAAAAAAAAAAAAAGTATTACACAGATGACAAAAGTTCATAGAAGAGGAAAGTTTTCAGTTGCGAATTAAAAGTGCAGAAACAGGAGCAATCTCGGAGAGACTGAGGAAGAGAGTTCCAGAGTTGAGGTGCTATAGCACTGAAGGACCTGCCTCCCAAGGTGGAGAGTCTGGTGCGTGGGACAGTAAGGAGATTACTGCTCAAGGACCTGAGAGAGCGACAAGGAGTGTAAGGAGCTAGTAGCTGAGTGAGGTAGAGGGAGGCAAGGTTATGTAGGGCTTTGAAGGTGAGAAGCAGAATCTTGAATTTAATCCTTGATGGAACCGGTAACCAGTGAAGCTGGGAGAGAACAGGGGAGATGTGAGCAAAACGCTTTGTGTGGGTGAGGACTCTAGCTGCAGAGTTCTGAATATACTGCAGCTTCTGTATAGATTTTGCAGGGAGGCCAAAGAAGAGGGAATTACAGTAATCAATACAAGACATTATGAAACAATGAACCAGAGTTTGAGCATCAGACAAGGACAGAAATGGACGGAGGCGTGCAATGTTACGGAGATGATAGAATGAAATTTTGGAAAGAGACCTAATGTGTAACTCAGAGTTAAGTGATGAATCAAACAAAACACCAAGATTTCTGACAGCAGGAGCAGGTTTGACAAGTGTACCATCAACAGAAATAGAGAAACTGAATGCCTTAGAAAGTTGGGATTTTGGACCTACCAGTAACATTTCAGTTTTATTGGCATTAAGTTTGAGAAAGTTATTTTCCAACCATAGCTTAAGATCAGTGATGCATTCCATGAGTGTGCTGGGAGGTGAATCTGTAGGGGAGTCTGTACTAAGATATAACTGTATATCATCTGCATAACAGTGGAAGTTAAGGCCATGTCTGTAAATAATCTGACCCAAAGGAAGGATATAAAGTAGAAAAAGTAATGGCCCAAGGACTGAACCCTAAGGGACACCATGCGACACAGGTGAGGTGGAGGATTTATATTTATATTTATAGTGTGACAAACTGTTGCCTATTAGAAAGATAAGATGTAAGCCATTGAAGGGCTAAGCCAGAGATGCCTACAGCAGAGAGACGTGACAGGAGGATTTCATGGTTAATAGTGTCAAATGCTGCACCTGAGTCAAGAAGGAGGAGAATATTAAGGGAACCGCAATCTGCAAACCGGAGAAGATCATTGACTACACGGAGAAGAGCTGTCTCAGTGCTGTGCTGCATACGAAAGCCAGACTGAAAAGGCTCATAGAGTGTATTGTCTACAAGAAAAGCATGGAGTTGTGTAGCAACCACGCGTTTTAGGCCTGTAACTGGAGAGAGAAGAAGGATCCAGCTCAGGTTTTTTAATGATTGGGGTAACTGCAGCAGTTTTGAGGGCAGTAGGGACAGAACCTGAACTGAAACATGGAATACTAATTACGGATGAGCATGTCTTAAGCAGAGAAGTGGGGGCAGATAGAGGCGTGACTATGGGGGGGCTGGGGTGGGCACTGCCCCCCCAGAAACAAGTTGTGCCCCCCCTGCGAAATGCTCTGTCTGTCCAATGAAAACTCTGGAAAAGAATATTTGATTTTCAAAACTGAGTTGCTTTCCAATTGGCCCGTTTGAATTTGGGGCGTATCTGGCAGTGTCCCCTCCATAGACAGGCACCTTGCTGCTCACAGTTCACTTCGCTGCACATTTTGCAGCACGTTTTGAACTTGTTGACCGCATTCTTTAATTAAAACAGCGTATACGTTCCATTCTTCTTTTATTTTCTGGTTGGTAACACCAAAGACTATGCATAGGTGGCTTATTAAAAAGCAGACATCTTCAACCTCTGTCCCTCCGCAGCCATGGTTGAGCCAGGCACCGCTGCTACCAACACGGAGCACAGCGCACCCACATTGGGAACTGAAACTCCAAAAGATGTAGATAAGCCTACACAATCCTCCAGCTCTGCGCCCGTGTCGGATACTCCAAACCTCTGCCTTCAACAAAATATACAGTCCAGTCTGCCTGACTTAAATATGGATAGCCCATCCCAGCCCATTTTAATTAATTATCCCAAGCGTGCATTCGGAAAGACACTCAGATGTTTTAGTGCAAGCTAGTATCAGTCTCGACCATGGTTTGAATATTCTGTTGTCCGTGATGGCAGCTTATGCTTTGCCTGCCACATATTTAGTGTTTCCAATTCGGACCGCGAGGACATATTCACCAAACACGGCTACACTAATTGGAAACAAAGCGCTAGAAAAAGACCGGGGCGGCTTCCACAAACACGCGTCTAGTATCCCGCATGTCAGAGCCATGTCTGCATCACAGCACTCAACATTGGTGTGTCTTCAGCTACATGCGAAAGCTCTTTCTCTACTTTGAACTGCATTGTCACTCCACTCCACCGAACAATGCTGCATTCAAGGAAGAGAAATTTAGTCATTCTGGCACATGAGAAAAACATCACAGAAAATCTAGACATGAATGAATTTATTTCAGAATTTGCCAAGAGGAACCGCAGACTGGTCCTGTAGATAATATCCAGGTTAAACACTGGAAACTGATGTCCTATAGCCTCCCATGACTACAATAAGCCACGTTTCTGTTCTTGCTCACATATGTTATATACATTTGACTTTATTGATATTTACCTTGTAGTTGTAGTTCTATATTTGTTCACAAAAAATAATACAAGTTTCATTGCCTCTGTTGATTTTATTGAACAATAGGTTATGATTTATGGCACAATTTTTGCTTTTATATGTTACATAAAACTATGTTATTATTATTATTTTACCCCCCTACAAAAATGGGGATGGATGGATATTTTTTGCCCCCCCAGACAAGCCAAATGCCCACCCACACATGATGTTCTGGTCACACCTCTGGGGCAGGATCAAGCAGACAGGAGGAGGCATTAGATTTATTAATAAGTTCAGAGATGGCAACAGAGTCAATAGGTGAGAAACAAGTGAGTCTTGATGATGGAGATGGCAGATCAGAATCAGTGAGTGAGTTTTCGTGGGGGGGTTGAACTCTGATAGATTTGATCAATTTTGGTATTAGTGGCTTTCATAGCTCTGAGCTCACCGGTGTACCAGGGACAAGAGCGGGAGGCTGGAACATACCTAGTCCTTAAGGGAGCAAAGTTATCTAACAGTTGGCAAACACATCTGTTATAAAGGGAAACCATGTTTTCAGGAGAGGGAAGACTATGCAATTCAGAAAGAGACAAAGACAGAAGGGAAGTAGCAAACAAATCAGAATTAACAGACCTAATGTTGCAATAGGAGACACACTTTTTCTTGACAGATGTAGTGGTAATAATGCTAAAGTTACATTCAATAATCTTATGATCGGAAATACCAAAGAGTGAACCTGAGACAGAGACATTATTGAAGCCATTTGAACAGAGCAAGTCAAGAATATGACCCTGAGTATGAGTGGGAAAATACACATGCTGTGTCAAGTCAAAACAATCCAAAGTTGAGATAAATGTAGCTAAAAGAGAGCACTTGATATCAAAATTAATATTAAAATCACCAAGTAAAATTACAGCAGGGCAAAGAGGTGAGATTACAGTGAGAAGTTCATTAAATTTAGACAGAAAGTTCACCACAGATTTGGGCGATAAACTAACAACAGAAGTACAGGAGGGGAGGAAACCATTTTAACAGCAATATATTCAAAAGATGTGACTTCAAAAAAGGAGAGTTCCTTCATTTTCAAGGTAGATCTATAAACCACAGCCAGGCCACCCCCTTTTCCTGTTAACCTGGAAAATGATAATCTTCCTCTGCTGTCAGTGGCGGCACTCTCTGAGGTGCGCAGACTGGGGACTGGCCAGATCTCTGTAGGTGGATACACCTTTTATTGGTCTGGTCACTCTGATGGCTGTCATACTCAGGGAGTAGCTATTGTTGTAGTGGACTGGCTTCTTCCGATGGTGTCCGATGTCACTCCTTTCAGCGAGCGTATTATGAGACTCAGATTACGGCACTCCCTGGATGCCTTGTCTGTTGTCTCAGTGTACAGGTATGCTCCGACCGCTGTGAGTAATGTCTTGGTGAGGGAGACATTTTATTCAAAGCTTCGCTCGGTGGTTGATGGGTGCCCATGAGGTGACACTCCTCTGGTCATGGGTGACTTCAATGCAGCCACTGGCACTGACGGGGCTGGCTATTGTCTCGATCCCCATAGGTCTGGTGACCATGGTGAAAGTGGCTCCATGTTCCTTGACTTTGCAAAAAGTCAGGGGCTGCGAATCACTGGATCCTGGTTCCAGTGCCCAGAACCTGCATTTATTGACATTGCATGTGTAATCAAGAGAACTTATACTGGAAAATGTTGTTTTTTGCTTGGTGGAAAGTGGTTCATTCTCAGGAACTAATAATAGAAACCATTTTATTTTCAAACATAACAATGTAGAGTTCCTGGGTCCACACCTGGATGATGAACAAATTCTGGCTAAATGTTTTTAGCCTGACTTTGCTAAAAGTATTATGGTTATGGAATATTTTAATGTAGTCCTGGCCACAGGCAATCAACCCCTAGCCATTAGTCAATCAAAATTCAATTAAGGCTGCACTCTATTTGCATTTAATCTGACAGCGGACTATGAATGTGGAGATTATTTTTCCCTGGTGAAAACTGAAAAAAAATCAAGTTCAAAATATGGTTCAGGGTCTTCCTCCCACAGACAGCTAATCTGATGGCCTATGCTCAATTGGATATGGATACAAACCTTATTAATATCCCAGGACCCATACAAAGAAAAGTACTTTTATGGGGTCGTTGCAGCTGACCTGAAAAAAATACAGACATGAACACCATCCATCCATCCATTATCCAACCCGCTATATCCTAACTACAGGGTCACAGGGGTCTGCCAGACTTCCATTTTTCCTTGTTTGCATCTGTATGGTGAGTCCTCCTCTTCATCAAAAGGAACTTCTGTGATCTTTTAAAATGTTCAAATCATTTTCCTGTTTTCACTACTGTACTTGGCACTGTAGAATAAGATACAATATGTTAAGAACAGCTATGGCTTTTACAAATTCCGCCCAGTTCTAAGGTCTATAGTACTGAGGTATTTTATAAGCAGCTGTCAGGCTATGCATTAAACTGACCATAATACACAGGGGTCCCCTCAAACACAAACTCCCTATATTAATTTAATATGGTTATGCTAGGGTTCGTAGATACTGTATTTTATGCAGGATCAGTTTTGTATTTTTCTTTGCTTCTTCTGAGACAGTATTTCATCTAAAACTAAGTCCTTAGGAACAGGCAGTTTTTCTTCCTGAGTTGTTTGTACATTTCTTCAGTAACAACATAAGTGTTAAATTGCTGGCTTCCTTCCCACTTTTTATCTAGAGTCAAATATTTCTGTAGGATATTTGTATAAAGCTTTACCTTCTCATCCTTGTGTAGACCAGAGGCCTCATGCATAACGCCGTGCATAAAATTTGCACTATAACATGACGTAAGCACAAAAGCGGAAATGTGCTTACGCACAAAAAAATCCAGATGCGTAAATCTGTGCGAATGTCAGCTTCCACGTTCTTCCGCTACATAAATCCCGGTCCGCGTGAAAATTAACGCATGTGCACGTGCCTCTTTGAATATGCAAATCAATACAAATAGCCCTTAAGCTCAGTCGTCTGTGAAAAGACAATGGTAAAAGCATGATGGAAAATAGAAGAATTTCAGCAAATACCAAGTGGAGGCAAGGAAAAACGTACTATTTGTTGGTTTAAACAGTGGTATAAACAACAAAAGGAAGTTGATCGAGTGACATAGCGTGTCGGAAAAAATCGAAAGCTCAAGTTCACAAAGTCGCACAGTACCCGAAATAAAAAAGAAGTTGTCACATATTAAAGTCGCCGTGAAAAGACAAATCGTAGCCCACCGTCTGAGTGTCATATGAAAGCTTATTAGGGTACAGAGAAAAAAAAAAGGCACACAGTAGGAAAAAAGCACGAAATGTCAACTTTAATCTTGAAATTTCCACTTTAATCATGTAGGGTATGAGCTACCGTAGAAATGTGTGTGGCTTTACACCAAGTTTAGGTTTTAAACATCGCGATTTGAATGTGGAAACGTTGTTACGCAACATTTGCGTGTGTGCGCAACATTTATACATGAGGCCCCAGAATACCGAAGTACACCCAGGGGCACATAAGGGGGAGGGGGGTTTGGTTGGGCTGACCCAGCCACATTGGTTAGGTACTGAACAGTCAGTTGGCATTCTAATAAGGCTGGTCTAGGGCACAAAATGACTAGCACCGGCACTGAGTACACCACTTCTCATTGTCAGTCCAATTCTGATTCAGAGGCTTTAGAAATATCTGTTTTCAAGCAGCAGTCTTTTCATGCAGCAAGACCAGAGAGGCTATATTGACAATCTTTCTCATTTCATAATCAAGTTATTCCTTTTACTTTTTTATAGGTTTTTTTCCTAGGGCTGTTTTATACACATAGGTTTTAGGACCACATGGTACAAATTCATCAATGAAATATTAGGGGCTCAGTTTGCTGATGAAATTTCCCAGATAGTCACCATTAGGGGGGTATTTACTTTCCTGACTTAGAAGTAAAAAATAATGGAATCAAACATAATATAATTGGTCTAGCAACTCATACAATTCTAACAGTGCAAAGGCTGTTGTGAAAGCTGCTAAAATAACATTCATAGCTCTGGGAGTCATAGTTTTCCTCAGCGTACTTCCACAGAATCTGTGAAATTTCATCACTGATAAAACTAAAATACGGTAAGACCTTAAACTCCTTTGAAAGAAGGTACTGCAAAAATTTGGAACTTTTTTTGTCCCCTGGGGAGAATTTGGCTTTTTACATAAGCTCTTTAAAAATACATAATATATAACTAGATCTTTTTACACACACACACACACACACACGCACACACACACACACTCACACACACGCACACACACGTACACGCACACACACGCACACGCACACACCCCACATACACATGTCAGTTTTTTTGCACCATCTACTTTTCAACAGATGTAAAAAGCCATGCCCAAAGAAATACCCTGATTGTAATTGCCATTGCCCTCAAAGCTACACCCTGTATAATGCATGAAATAATACAAAGGCCTCAACAATGTTTGTTAATAGAGAGATGTGTGTGTAAAACCAATACAAAGGAGTAGAGAAAGACACCAGTGTTTTATAGAAAACTTGAACCCTGGGGATATTCATTGGTACCTTGTTCCATACCAAAATTTTTTATGATTTTGAAAGTAACAAGAAATGGGCCAGCCCTTAGAAAATTACATGTGTAGCATACATTTGAAAGGAAAGTCTAAGTAAGACTGTAACATGCTTCTTTGCTTTGCACAAACCCAAGACTAAGAGCTATATGTTCATCAATCACAATTCTAAGTTGCCAGGTTTATACTTCATGCGACGAGATGCATGCTCCAGCAGACACTACTGCTATGCAAGCGTTTTGCTGTTTATACTTGCGCGCATACTTTACTTAAATCTGGAAGATTCCATCAGGTAGCAGTGCGAGATACAGTATCATCATGGTGAGAAAACGTTTGGCTTTGTTGTGTTGTGACTTGCCTGAAACATCCATTAAATTCCAAGGACACCTTGCCACAATATTTCTGGAAAGGATGTTTAATGATTACATTCATCAATCCAGGGATGTGCCCCTTCCAGCAAGCATTGGGCGCAAGAAAGAAACAAAATCCCTGGATGAGGCATCAGTTCATCGCAAGGTGAACACAAGCACACACATACACTGGCGTCATTTTAGCGTCACCAAATCCCCAAAACTTCATGTCTTTGGAAGGAAACCAGAGCACACTGTGGAAACCCACCAGGAAAACATGCAAACTCCAGGCAGGGAACACAAGGGACGTGACTCCCTGTGAGGCAGCAGTGCTACTGCTCTGCCACCACAACATGTATAATTAGTATCAGTATTCATTATTTAAATTAAGTCAAAGACGTATCTGTAAAATGTAACATACATACTTTAATGCATTTCATCATTAAAATGATATCAAGTATAAATCTAAGGATTCTAAATGTGCAGAGAGCTGGAATATCATAAATGTAATGTGCTCTGTGTGTGGCGATTCCTGCTGTCATTTCAGAAGGAAGCCTCAGAAGCACACAGCGATTAACAACTGGGTCGGTTTTAAGATGATGTTTATGATGGTCTACTTTAATGAAAAAGTAAACTACGAGATTAAAGTGGACATTTCGAGATTAAAGCCGAATTTCCACTTTAATCAAAGACCTTTTCACCATGCCCTTAATTTTTTTCTCTGTGGCTCAAATACACTGCCGTACATTCTGATGATGTTGTAAAGGTGCAAAAAAAAAAAAAAAAAAAGACAGCACATGGTACGTGAGACCTTTAAAAAGTATTGTGTCATCACGTTGGGGAATATGCAATCTATATATATAAAGGAGAGTTGGGATCCGTGTGGCTGTGTTTGTGGAGGGATGGAGAGTTAAGGCGGGTGTTGGAGTCACGTGATCATCTCCCCTCCCATTCACCTCATTTCATTCACTTCATTTCGCTCCGAGCTGAGCTCCGCAGCTGACGCTGTTTTGCTGTTCTCCTTTACTGTTTAGTAGACGCAGTGCTTACTGAATAGTATTTTTTCCTTTAGTGTTTCTGCTTAGTGTTTCTTAGTGTTTAGTAGATGCGGTGTGCGAAAGGAGAGTTGGGATCCGAGAGACTATGTTTGTGGAGGGACGGAGAGTTAAGGCAGGTGGGGGAGTCACTTGATCATCTCCCCTCCCACTCACCTCATTTCATTCACTTCATTTCGCTCCGAGCTGAGCTCCTGTGAGTGCTGAAGTCAAAATCAACAACGGGAGTCTAAAACCAATTTTTAATAAAAAACAATTTCTTTATTCTTTTGTTCTTTATTCTTGGTGAGTAAAAAAACTGTGAGACTGCCCTGTTGGAGAATGCGGGCAGACTGCAAAAGAAAAAAGTGTTTTCCCTTTTATCACCTAGCTTGTTCATTTAGCTAAAGAAAGAACAGAAAAAAAAAACACGTAACAGTTCATTTTGAGGTCATCCATAGATTAGGGAATTATAAAATCATATAGTTCTTTGCAGCATGATTAATACAAAATTCAGTCATTAGTATTTTGTGAGTTAAATACTTATAATCATCTGTGGCGGGCTGGCTCTCCGCCCGGTGTCTGCCTCCTGCCTTGTGCCCTGTGCTGGCTGAGACTGGCTCCAGCATACCCCCGCAACCGTGCAGCCAGGACACAGCAGGTTGGAAAATGGATGGATAGATGGATACTTATAAACATTACAGTTAATAATGTTTTTTCTGCGTTCTCACTCTGCAGCTGACGCGGTTAGTCCTTTCTCCTTTACTGATTTACTGTTGGGTGGCACGGTGGCGCAGTGGGTAGCGCTGCTGCAGGTTAGGTGGACTGGCGATTCTAAATTGGCCCTAGTGTGTGCTTGGTGTGTGGGTGTGTTTGTGTGTATCCTGTGGCGGGTTGGCCCCCTGCCCAGGATTGGTTCCTGCCTTGTGCCCTGTGTTAGCTGGGATTGGCTCCAGCAGACCCCCGTGACCCTGTGTTCGGATTCAGCGGGTTGGAAAATGGATGGATGGATGGATGATTTACTGTTTAGTAGACGCAGTACTTACTGAATAGTATTTTTTCCTTTAGTGTTTAGTAGACGCGGTGTGCCGGTGCTCCCAGCGCTGTTGAGGTTTAGTGTTACTTTCTACTTCGTTTTTGTACTTTAGTGTTTAATAATAAATAATAATAATTCATTACATTTATATAGCGCTTTTCTCAGTACTCAAAGCGCTAAAATAGTGCGTGATACTTAGCTGATAGCAGTGTAGAAGCAGCACAGCACAACGGAGCCGGTAGGACAAGCGGGTGTGGTAGCGTAGGTGAGCGGCGATAGCAAGCAGCAGAAAGCACAATAGGAGGGGGAAGCAGGATTTGGATGTTCCAATACACAACCATAAACAGTAACGCTTGGTAATTTCAGGCGTGATCGCCCCGGAGCCATAAGCCAGGTTAGTATGAACATCAGATCAGTTCACGGTAGTAGAGTACTGTGAGATGAAACGGGAGCAGATCAGCATAGCGAATATAATCACGGAGACAGATCATCCTGAGGTGCTAGATTGCCAGGTACAAAGAAATGTTCGAAGGTCTAGTCCCGTGATCCACAGATTCAGCTGTTCCCAGTAAAGTGGAGTCCATAAAATCTGTAAATATTAAGCCAAATCCATGCAATTCGAGTCAGCTGTATCCACGAACTATACGTACAATAAACGAAGTAAAACAAGCGTAAGAAAGTGCAGAATTAAGGCGAATTTTGCAAAAAGTGTTAACAGGGAGGAGCGGCAACAAGAAGCGTGCACCAGCGTCCCCTCACATGCTATAATAAAGCAGTTATAATAAAGAAGTTTAGTAGACTTTTACTTTATCTCATTTAGTGTTCTTCCCTGCGGTGTTGCCGTTTTTTAAGTGTTAGTGTCTACTTAGTGTTTGTGTTTAATGTTATGGAAGGAGTGATCTTACCACTGTCAGATTTTGCAATTAATGAGTTGGTAAATAATGATTATTTATCAACAGATCACATGAGCAAATTCAACGAAATTTTAGCTGCGCATACAATTTTCCAACCTCAAAAGGTTTTGCTAATGTGGACTCCTGACAATGCCCATTCCACAAAATACAAAACATATTCAAATATTACCTTCTGCAGCTACTGAACGAGTGACTCACTGGGTGTGTACCTATTATGATGGTGCTGTAATTCATGTCTATGACAGTTTAAACGCTGATAAAAAAATTCAACCTCACCGAAGAGCAGCTTCGTTTCCTTCATGCTTTGTTTCCTTACAAACCTCCCATAGTTTATGAAGACGCACAGCAACAATTAAATCATACAGATTCTGGTGTATTCTCAGTTGCATTTGCTGTGTGTATTTCTTTAGGTATTGATCCAAGTGATCAAGTTTTTACTATTTCTTCAATACGAAATCACTTACAAATAATTTTTGTTACTCGACAATTACTTCCATTCCCTGTCGAAAGTAGCTGACGGGTGACACCAGTTACAAGTATTCAGTGCGTTCAAAGACCTGTACGAAGTACGGCCACTAACACAGTCACTCATAAAAGGGGAGATGACTCGGTGCAGGAAATGGGTATTGAAACTACCTTGGAAGACATGCAATCAACGAGGCGATTAAACGGATCTCAAGAGACGTCTTCTAGGTTGGAAAAAAAGCGATTGGCTGCTAAAACCATATATATATATATATATATATATATATATATACATATCAATATAAATAAAAATGTAAATGTTCATTTGTTCAAAACCTTAAATCTCCGAAAGTTCTTCACTGATTGCTTTGAAATTTTGACACAACGTTGCATTCGAATACGCGCGTGTTTTTATATACATATTATATAGATGTCACACCTGTGACAGGTAAAAACATGCTTTTTTTGAAAACACAGTGCCATCTGTTGGACGTAAAGGCAACACACGCCATACTAAATATTTTACGATTCTATTTCATTGTTTCGATCAAATACAGTTGTAAGTACGTGAATAAAGGCAGCGACATGGCAGTTTTTGGCGTGCAACCAGAAAGAAGTGATAGGAATGCAGTCATACATATCGATGAAATCGCACAGTATTAGGCTGGAAGATACATAAGCAGCAATGAAGCTGTATGGCGAATTCTTTCATTTCCCATACATGAACGAAGTCCAGATGTTGTTCACTTAGCAGTACAATTAAAAAATGGACAACACATTTATTTCACAGCTGCAAATGTGCAACAAATAGCCCTGAATCCACCTGCTACAACGTTAACTGCTTTCTTTACGTTATGTCAAAATGATGCATTTGAGAAAACACTGCTGTATTCGGAAGTGCCTACGTATTACACATGGAATGCAAGTAGAAAATCATTTGAACAACGCAAACGAGGAGAGCGAGTCGACAGACAACCTGCCATATTCAAAGAAACTACGATAGGCAGACTGTACACTGTGCATCCCAATCAAGATGAATGCTTCTTTGTTCACATGCTGTTGGTAAATGTGCCCGGTCCAACGTCTTTCCAGCAATTGAGAATTGTCAACAGCGTTACACATGCCACTTTCCAAAGTACATGTCAAGCTCTGAATTTATTGGAGAACGACCGACACTGGGATGTATACATTAATGACGTGTGCAACACGTCACATCCAAATCAAATTCTTGCATTGTTTGCAATCATATTGACCGCCTGCTCTCCTTCATCTCCAACACAGTTATGGGGGAAATGTAAATCGCACATGGCTGAAGATATTTTCCGTCGAATACGCAAGTAAAATTCAAATATAAACATGGATTTCACAGCAGACATCTACAACTAAGCGTTGATAATGATTGAAGATTTGTGCTTAGAAATCATGAACAAAGTTCTCAATCAATTGGGAATGCCATCACCGAATCGATCTGCTGCTGCTTCGTTCGATGTAGAATTGCGTCATGAACAAAATTACAACACGGGTGATCTTTTGTCGTGTGCAATCAAATATTCCTAAGCTAACGCTTCAGCAAAAAGGCATTTACGATCAAATAATACAAATTGTCAATAACGGAGTTGGACAAATCTGGAAATTGGGAATGGAAAGGTGCCGGTTGATCTGACCTCAGGACGAATTTAATTGCCTCATAACTTCTGCAATTTAGTGACATCAAAAGAAGAATTGGTTGAAAAAGTATTTCCCAATATTCAAACCAATTATAAGAATCACGATTGGCTGAGTGAACAAGCTATTCTTGTGGCCAAAAACAAAGACGTCTACGAACTTAACAATATTACTCAGTCTAACATTCTACACAGACAATGGAACAACAAAAAATATTGTATACCCACAAGCATTGTGAAATTAAGCATATTAGAAACGTGCGCTTTCTCTTTTCTTTCTTTTCCATTTAACCAGACTGAGCCACAGCAACGCGTGGCCGGGTACAGCTATATATATATATATATATATATTATACACATACACACACACATATATATATATATATATATATATAATATATATATATACATACATACATACATACATATATATATATATATATATATATATATATATATATATATATATATATATATACTATATATATATATATATTGTGGGGTACAGCCCGGACACAGACAGGCAGACATCATATTTTCACCCAACACACGTTTATTTACAGTTAGTAGTGCACAAAACCCAGTGCCGAAACACCAATCACCCCTTTCAGTCCTGGCCACAACACAATGCCTTAAATGTCTTTTGGTCCGCCTCCACTCCTCTCCAACATGCTTCATCTTCTTCCTCTCGACTCTCACTCCTGACTGGAGGGAGGCGGTCCCTTTTATGTGCCCCGGATGGGCTCCAGGTGCATCCTCAGGGCCTCCGTAGCCACACCCCTGTGTGGCGGAAGCTCCCAAGGTGAAGCTGGAAGTCCACCGGATGCCCTCAAGTCTCTTCCCCCCAGTACTTCCCAGTGTGGCGGAAGTACTGAGGGCCAACACTCCCAAGGCATTGGAGCGCCCCCTGGCGGTGACCACGGGCCCCTACAGGGTTGAGCTTCCAAGCTCCGTACCCGTGGTCCCCAAAGCCACCAGGGAGGACGCCCCCTCGTGTCCTGGAGGAGGCACAAGCCCTCCTCCACTCCTCCTGGGCGTCCCGGCCGGGCATGGATGCCCGCCGGGCACCACAATATGTATATATGTACACACACACACATATACAGTATACATACACATATACATCTATACTAATAAAAGGCAAAGCCCTCACTGACTCACTCATCACTAACTCTCCAACTTCCCGTGTAGGTAGAAGGCTGAAATTTGGCAGGCTCATTCCTTACAGCTTACTTACAAAAGTTAAGCAGGTTTCATTTCAAAATTCTACACGTAACGGTCATAAAGGTCGACAATGTCTGCCATGTTAAACTTTCTTATTTATGGCCCCATCTTCATGAAATTTGGTAGGCGGCTTCCCAGCGCTAACCGAAACTGATGTACGTACTTATTTCGGTTGTATGACACCACTGTCGGCCGCCATATTGAATTTTCCAATGGTCTTTGTTACTTAATGGGCCCATCTTCAAGAAATTTGGTACGCGGGTTCCCAATGCTAACTGAATCCTACTTACATACATATATACGTCCATAGCCTGCAGCTCGGTCCACACTCTCAATTCTCCAGGCACTCCTGAGCATAATCTAATTTTGAAGGTTGGGGCACCAATAATGTTACTGAGAAACTTACAGCCACCGAAACTTTGTAATGGCACGAGACTTCAGGTCACATGCTTGCAAAAGAACCTAATTGAGGCAACTATTTTTACTGGCGGTGGCTCAGGGGAGAGACTTTTTATTTCTTGCAAACCCCCGTTACACCATCTGATCTCCCATTTCAATTCAAACACCTCCAATTTCCAGTAAGGCTCTGCTTCGCAATGACAATTAATAAGTCTCAGGGACAGACCCTACAAAAGGTTGGCACTGATTTGAGGCAAGATTGCTTTTCACATGGCCAACTATACGTTGCTTACTCACGAGTAAGCTCAGCGCACAGCTTGGTCATATTACAACCAGAGGGGCGAAATGACAACGTGGTATACAAAGAGATCCTTAACAAATAATTATTGGTACATTTTCCCTCAGTTTATTATTTAAAATTTTAAAGCAGTACTTCACCACTGCGAAGCGTGGGTATTTTGCTAGTACTTGAATATAAAAACACCATGAATGCATTTGTATGTCAGCATTTTGCTTCACCACATCAAACCATTCATCAAACATTGAAGCATGCACATCATTCCCGGAGGATCCGCATAGTGGCTTTCTGTCAAATATAGATAGAAAACAGAGACTCTGACATCACATTCCATTTTTATTACACTGTGCCCCCCAACTTTTTGCTGGTAATGCAACTCGCGTAAATTTCTGAGGACGTGGTCAGAGGATGCGTCAAATTAACGCTGGGAATGTCATGATGCATGCGCGTATGTGTTCTGAGCATGAAGTATAAACAAGCCCCAAGGGCTATGATGGCTTTTTTGTAATTAAATATCTTGTTAAAAATGGTATAAATCAAGAATCATAGCATACAGAAATATTTTTATGTGCTTTATGGGTCAATCTTCTTCTTCTTTCGGCTGCTCCCGTTAGGGGTCGCAACAACGGATCATCTTCTTCCATACCTTTCTGTCCTCTGCATCTTGTTCTGTTACACCATCGCCTGCATGTCCTCTCTCACCACATCCATAAACCTTCTCTTAGGCCTTCCTCTATTTCTCTTGCCTGGCAGCTCTATCCTTAGCATGCTTGTCCCAATATATTCAGCATTTATCCTCTGCACATGGCCAAACCAACACAATCTTGCCTCTCTGACTTTGTCTCCCAACTGTTCAACTTGAGCTGACCCTCTAATGTACTCATTTCTAATCCTATCCATCCTTGTCACACCCAATGCAAATCTTAGCATCTTTAACTCTGTTACCTCCAGCTCTGTGCCCTGCTTTCTGGTCAGTGCCACCGTCTCCAACCCATATAACACAGCTGGTCTCACTACCGTCCTGTAGACCTTCCCTTTCACTCATGCTGATATCTGTCTGTCACAAATCACTCCTGACACTCTTCTCCAACCCACTCCACCCTGCCTGCACTCTCTTTTTCGCCTCTCTTCCACAATCCCCATTACTCTGTACTGTTGATCCCAAATATTTAAACTCATCCACCTTTGCCAACTCTACTCCTTGCATCCTCAGCATTCCAGTGACCTCCCTCTCATTTACACACATGTATTCTGTCTTGTTCCTACTGACCTTCATTCCTCTCCTCTCTAAAGCATATCTCCACCTCTCCATGGTCTCCTCAACCTGCTTCCTACTATCGCTACAGATCAGCAAACATCATAGTCCACGGGGACTCTTGTCTAATCTCGTCTGTCAACCTGTCCATCACCATTGAAAATAAGAAAGGGCTCAGAGCCAATCCCTTATGTAATCCCACCTCCACTTTGAATGCATCTGTCACTCCTACTGCAGACCTCACCATGGTCACACTTCCCTCGTAGATATCCCGTACTCTGCCACTCCCGACTTCCTCATACAATACCACAACTTCTCTCGAGGCACCCTGTCATATGCTTTCTCCAGGTCCACAACGACGCAATGCAAATCCTTCTGGCCTTCTCTATACTTCTCCATCAACACCCTCATAGCAAACATCGCATCTGTGGTGCTCTTTCTTGGCATGAAACCATACTGCTGCTCACTAATCATCACCTCACTTCTTAACCTAGCTTCCACTACTCTTTCCCATAACTCCATGCTGTGGCTCATCAATTTTATCCCCCTGTAGTTACTATAGTCCTGCACATCCCTTTTATTCTTAAATATCAGCACTAGTACACTCCTTCTCCACTCCTCAGGCATCCTCTCACTTTCCAAGATTCCATTAAACAATCTGGTTAAAAACTCCACTGCCATATCTCCTAAACACCTCCATGCTTCCACAGGTATGTCATCTGGACCAACGGCTTTTCCATTCTTCATCCTCTTCATAGCTGTCCTTACTACCTCCTTGCTAATCCATTGCATTTCCTGATATCTCCACATCATCCAACCTCTTCTCTCTCTCGTTCCCTTCATTCATCAGCCTCTCAAAGTACTCTCTCCATCTGCTCAACACACCCTCCTCGCTTGTGAGTACGTTTCCATCTTTATCCTTTATTACCCTAACCTGCTGCTCATCTTTCTCAGATCGGTCCCTCTGTCTAGCCAATCGATACAGGTCCTTTTCTCCCTCCTTAGCGTCCAACCTCTCATACAACTCATCATACGCCTTTTCTTTAGCCTTTACCACCTCTCTCTTCACCTTGTGCCTTATCTCCTTGTACTCTTGTCTACTGTGGCACGCGGCTGGGGGTGGTAATGCTGTTGTAATGCTGTCCGATTTGGCTGAACATTTGGTGGGTCTGGAAAAGCACCGGTGACTGTGAGCAGTTGCCATTTTTATAAGCTCTCCTGCTATAGATGACATAATGCAAGCTCATTCTTTTGGTGATTCATCCCTGGCTGATACAACTTGTCCAGCATCATTGCAATAGCAATGTGCGTGCAGCTGACCGTTCCAATTACATTTGGAAAAACAGACTTTACTGCGAATTGCACTTTTGTGTTTGCCAGGTCAACCACAGTGTAAGGAAATCTTATATATCTGAATGATAAGTGGATAATACTATCTCATACAGCTAGAATGGTGTGACTCAGTGATGTTTGTGAAATACCCAATCTGCCAGCAAGTTCATGCTGAAAAGCTCCTATGGCTAAAAACCTGAGAATGGACAGAACTTGCAAAGGGGCAGGTGGAGCACAATTCCTCAAAGTCTGCCTTTGTAAAGCCGGCGCCAGTTCAGCACACAGTTCCAAGAGAATAGCTCATGGAAATTGAAATCAACTTAGAAGCCACTTGTTATCATCTATAAATACACACTTTCTTCTAATTCTTCCATTTGCGATGTCTTCTAACAACACTAAAGCAGCTATGGTAGTTGGGATAGTTTGGCCATTCCATGCACCATTATATTGTTACAGAATGATTACAAATAAGTGAATTAAATTTGTAAATACTATGCAATTAATTTTGGTGTATTTGATAAATCCTGCATCAAAGAAACGGCAGCACTGCTTTGACAGTGAGGCTGCCCAGTTTGCAAAACCAAGCAGAAACTTATCTACACATGGGGTGAGGATGCTGTGAAAATGTGTGTGGCTTACACCAAGTTTAGTTTTTATACATCTTAAAAGGGTGCGTGGAAACAGGCGTATGCAACATTTTTGTGCGTAAGAACTGTTTAAGCATGAGGCACATGGTGTTTGAATCTTGAAAAGGGCTATTTCTCTCTCTCTCTTTTCTTTTTTAAACACGTTTGAATCAAAGTTATGTGTGCACTTACCCCATGCCAGAATATTATGGTTCTTACAAATATGTGCGTCTCGGGAATTGCAGATCTGACATTGTGGTCAGCAACACAGGAGCGCTGCAGGGGACTGTACTTTCTCCGGTCCTGTTCAGCCTATATACATCGGACTTCCAATATAACTCGGAGTCCTGCCACGTGCAAAAGTTTGCTGACGACACTGCTATCGTGGGCTGCATCAGGAGTGGGCAGGAGGAGGAGTATAGAAACCTCATCAAGGACTTTGTTAAATGGTGCGACTTAAACCACCTACAACTGAACACCAGCAAAACCAAGGAACTGGTGGTGGATTTTAGGAGACCCAGGCCCCTCATGGACCCCGTGACCATCAGAGGTGACTGTGTGCAGAGGGTGCAGACCTATAAATACCTGGGAGTGCAGCTGGATGATAAATTGGACTGGACTGCCAATACTGATTCTCTGTGCAAGAAAGGACAGAGCCGCCTGTACTTCCTTAGAAGACTGGCATCCTTCAACATCTGCAGTAAGATGCTGCAGATGTTCTATCAGATGGATGTGGCGAGTGCCCTCTTCTACGCAGTGGTATGCTGGGGAGGCAGCATTAAGAAGAAGGATGCCTCACACCTGGACAAACTGGTGAGGAAGGCAGGCTCTATTGTTGGCATAGAGCTGGACGGTTTGACATCCGTAGAAGAGCAACGGGCACTCAACAAGCTCCTATCAATTATGGAGAATCCACTACATCCATTAAACAGTGTCATCTCCAGACAGAGGAGCAGTTTCAGCGACAGACTGCTGTCACTGTCCTGCTCCACTGACAGACTGAGAAGATCATTCCTCCCCCAAACTATGCGACTCTTCAATTCCACCAGAGGGGGTAAACGTTGAACATTATTCAAATTATTGTCTTTTTTTACCTGCATTTTTTATTACTCTTTAATTTAATATTTTTTGCTGCTGGAGTATGTGAATTTCCCCCTGGGATTAATAAAGTATCTATCTATCTATCTATCTATCTATCTATCTATCTATCTATCTATCTATCTATCTATCTATCTATCTATCTATCTATCTATCTATCTATCTATCTATCTATCTATCTATCTATCTTTATCACATGATGAGCTTGAAGAGAAAGGGATGCTTAGATTGGTACAATGGCATTAAGCACACATTTTTTTAAGTTTTCATGAAGAAATTGCTCTCTACTAATAAAATGATGTAGAAATTCTGACAAACTGCATACAATGCATAGAGAATTCACTTTGGGGTAAATATGGACAGATGCTGCTTCAACTCAACGCCACCTTAGTAAAAAGTTATGTGTTTCTGTGGCACAGCAACTGTATGTGATGTGCTGAGATCATTTAGCTGTCCAAGCTGCCTGGTTGAGGTCCAGAGGTCTGAGGCTGTAAGCCACCTTGTTGAGACCCATTGTACTGCTGCCAAAATCTCCAGCTTGAGAAAAGAAAAAGAAACGCTTAACAGACCTTTCCTAGCTACATTTTTCAATTAGAATTGCTATGAAAAAACACTTATCTTAGAGTACAGCTGAGTCTATATTTTTCAAGTCATCCAAGATTTGTGTTAATGACTCAGGTGAAAAAGGTTCGGTGTAAAAAAAAAGCTTATTTGGCTTTTGAAATTCATTTTTTAAGCTTCACACTAATTTAAACTCCTACTAAGTCATATACGTACCTTTGGACACGTCTCTATTTCTATTAACATTGACACTGTTTAGGTCCTTTAGGATCTTAGTAGACCCTGTAAAGAATCTTCCAAATAATAAAAAAGTATTACCAGTTTTTTAAAAAAAGTTACGAAAAGTGAAAATGCCTTACACTTACATACCTTTATCATCAGAGTCTTTGTAGTGTATATGTATAATTTGGGCCATCTTTCCTAAGAGAAAAATAAAGGCTATTCAAATATAAGAATTATTTACAATTTATACAAATAAAGTTCAGCATTCCTCCTATGGGGTGGCACGGTGGCGCAGTGGGTAGCGCTGCTGCCTCGCAGTTGGGAGACCTGGGGACCTGGGTTCGCTTCCGGGTTCTCCCTGCGTGGAGTTTGCATGTTCTCCCCGTGTCTGCGTGGGTTTCCTCCTGGTGCTCCGGTTTCCTCCCATAGTCCAAAGACATGCAGGTTAGGTGGATTGGCGATTCTAAATTGTCCCTACTGTGTGCTTGGTGTGTGGGTGTGTTTGTGTGTGTCCTGCGGTGGGTTGGCACCCTGCCCAGGATTGGTTCCTGCCTTGTGCCCTGTGTTGGCTGGGATTGGCTCCAGCAGACCCCCGTGACCCTGTGTTCAGATTCAGTGGGTTGGAAGATGGACGGATGGATGGACTCCTCCTATGAAGAACAAAAAATTTGGACGGCGTTTTCCCTTGCCCGGATGTGGGTCACCGGGGCTCCCCTCTGGAGCCAAGCCTGGAGGTGGGGCTCAATGGTGAGCGCCTGGTGGCCGGGCCTGTACCCATGGGTCTCGGCCGGGCACAGCCCAAAGAGGTAACGTGGGTCCTCCTTCCCATGGGCTCACCACCTATGGGAGGGGCCAAGGAGGTCGGGTGCAGTGTGAGTTGGGTGGTGGCCGAAGGCGGGGACCTTGGCGGTCCAATCCTCAGCTACAGAAGCTGGCTGTTGGGAATGTTACCTCTCTGAAGGGGAAGGAGCCTGAGCTAGTGCACGAGGTTGAGAGGTTCCGGCTAGATATAGTCAGGCTCACCTCGATGCACAGCTTGGACTCTAGAACCAATCTCTGATCACCACCTGGTGGTGAGTAGGCTTCAATGGTGGAGGAGGATGCCGGTCAAGCCTGGTAAGCCAAAACGTGTTGTGAGGGTCTGCTGGGAACATCTGACAGAGTTCCCTGTCAGAAGTAGCTTCAACTCCTACCTCCGGCAGAACTTCGACCACGTCCTGAGGGAGGTGGGGGACATTGAGTCTGAATGGGCCATGTTCCGTGCCTCTATTGTTGAGGCGGCTGACAGGAGCTGTGGTCAGTGCCTGTCGTGGTGGCAATCCCCGAACCCAAGTTGAAGAAGGAGTCCTACACGACCCTTTTGTCCTGTGGGACTCTGGAGGCAGCTAATTGGTACCGGCAGGCTAAGCGGAATGCGGCTTTGGTGGTTGCTGAGGCAAAAACTCGGGCGCGGGAGGAGTTTGGGGAGGCCATGGAGAACGACTTTCGGACAGCTTTGAGGAGATTCTGGTCAACCATCCGGCGTCTCTGGAGGGGGAAGCAGTGCAGTGTCAGCACTGTATATGGAGGGGATGGTGCGCTGCTGACCTCGATTTGGGACATTGTGGGTTTCGGGAGGGTGGGGGGGTGGGCAGTACTTCGAAGACCTCCTCAATCCCACTAACATGCCTTCCAATGAGGAAGCACTGCCTGGGGACTCGGAGGTGGGCTCCCCCATCTCTGGGACTGAGGTCACCAAGGTGGTCAAAAAACTCCTTGGTGGCAGGGCCCCAGGGGTGGATGAGATATGCCCGGAGTTCCTCAAGGCTCTGGATGTTGTAGGACTCTCTTGGTTGACATGCCTCTCCAACATCTCAGGACATCAGGGGCAGTGCCTCTGGATTGGCAGACCGGGGTGGTGGTCCTCCTCTTTAAGAAGGGGGACCGGAGAGTGTGTTCCAACTCCAGAGAGATCACACTCCTCAGCCTCCCTGGAAAAGTCTATTCGGGGGTCCTGGAGAGAAGGGTTCATCAGATAGTCGAACCTCGGATTCAGGAGGAACAGTGTGGTTTTCATCCTGGTTGCGGAACAGTGGACCAGCTCTACACCCTTAGCAGGGTCCTGGAGGGTGCATGGAGTTTGTCCAACCAGTCTACATGTGTTTTGTGGACTTGGAGAAGGCGTTCGACCGTGTCCCTTGGGTAATCCTGTGGGGGGTACTCCAAGAGTATGGGGTACCTGACCCCCTGATAAGGGTTGTTTGGTCCCTGTACAACAAGAGCTTGGTCCGCATTGCCAGCAGTAAGTCCAACCCGTTTCCAGTGAGAGTTGGACTCCGCCAGGGCTGCCCTTTGTCACCGATTCTATTCATAACTTTTATGGACAGAATTTATAGGCGTAGCCAGGGTGTTGAGAGGGTCCGTTTTGGTGGACTCAGGATTTGGTCACTGCTTTTTGCAGATGATACAATACAATACAATACAGTTTATTTTTGTATAGCCCAAAATCACACAGGAAGTGCCGCAATGGGCTTTAACAGGCCCTTCCTCTTGACAGACCCCCAGCCTTGACTCTCTAAGAAGACAAGGAAAAACTCCCAAAAAAACCTTGTAGGGAAAATAGAAGAAACCTTGGGAAAGGCAGTTCAAAGAGAGACCCCTTTCCAGGTAGGCTGGGCGTGCAGTGGGTGTCAAAAGAAGGGGGTCAATACAATACAATACAGTACACAGAACAGAACAATTTCTCAATATAGTAAGAAACTAGCAAAATACCCGCGCTTCGCAGCGGAGAAGTAGTGTGTTAAAGAGGTTATGAAAAAGTAAAGGAAACATTTTAAAAATAACGTAACATGATTGTCAATGTAATTGTGTTGTCATTGTTATGAGTGTTGCTGGCATATATATATACACATATACACATATACACACACATATACAGATATATTATATATACATATACACATATATTTTTTATATATATATATATATATATATATATATATATATATATATATATATATATATATATATATATATACACATACATACATACATACATATACACACATAGATGCACTTACAATAACATAGAAATCAATATAAACAACATGAACATCATTATCATATGAGAATATGAAGTAATATATGAGAAGCACATTTCATATAAATATAAATTATTAAACAGTAAAATCTTCTTCTATAATTTGCTACCGTGGCTTTTCGTTGGTCTGTCCAGGATTTTAAATCACCTGTAGCTTGCAAACCGTTTCACCTATTGACTTGAAATCTGGTACACATATAATATGTCACGTCTGCTATCCGCTTTATGGGTGATGATTGTATTACTGTTTTTATGTTTATTTTATTTTAGAATCAACTCCTATCTGCGCACACCAGGGCGGCCGTGGGCGGATGCGTATGGTGTATTCACTCCATGTTATCGTGCATTGCGCTGTCAGTGTTATTTTGATAAAAGAATTTGAACAATATATAAGAAGCGTATAAATTATTAAACAGTAAAACATTAACATTTAAGAAGTAAAGTTACATGAAGTACTACTGCAGTGCCTTCGGGTATACCTCATTTTTTGTTTGCCCATTACATGCTTAAATGTATAAATGTTTTGGTGCACCTACCCGAGAACACGCGACATATAACCGAGCGTGGGAGAAGCATGGATTTTAAACACGCGTTGAGTTCATCTGCTGGTCTCCCTCGTGGAATAACTGGTAATGTTTGACTAAAATCTACAGCGAGTAAAACGACATCACCTCCTATTTTTTTTTTTACGATCTCTGAGATCTTGCTTTTTTCGGTTCAAGGCTTCATAAGCTCTTTTATGTTGTATGGTGTACTTATCCCAAACCATCATGTTTGAATGTTGCAAGACTTTCGCCTTGTATGTAGATCGGGGTAATTACATTCATTGCATTCCTAGTCTGAATCACAATCTGATTGTATGGGTGGTTACCTGGCACTGTAGGGTTGCCACCCGTCCTTTAAAATACGGAATCGTGCCGGGTTTGAGAATGAAATTGCGTGTCCCGTTTTGAATCAATACTGGACGGGATTTATCCCGTATGTTTTGTATCATTTTTTTTTAAAGCAGCGTCTCATGCAAATTATCCCACACGCATTTTATGAAGATGCCTCCTTTCCTACTTTGGATTGGGTAATACTTGATGTCATCGTTAGTTTGATTGGTGTTTTCAACTGTCCAGTGAGGAGGGCGTGTCTTTTAAGTACAGTGTGCAAAGTGTTGGCACTGAGATGTTGTGTCAGCGCCATAGTTGAAGCCCCTAACGTTGCGGTCAGCAAGTCGGCTAACATCCGCCATGTGCTGTCTTTCAGTTGCGAGAAGCAGATCATAGAATGGTTGAAACTGTTGCCCCTAACGTTGCGCCACGGCGTGTGGTTCGTTTATACCTCGTGTCTTGTCATTAAAGTTTTATCTCGCGAATATGTTATTGCAATCCGCAGCGGGAGCGTTTCTATAAACTTAATTGAAAGTTACGTTTTACACCGTGCTTTGTTTCCCTTATGAACATGCTTGTATGCTTAACTCGCTCCGTTCTCAATTGTTTAATTAATTTTTTGCTCTTCGCTGTTTGCGGCTGTTCCTCCATTTCCCCCTACTTCGTTCTTTTATCTCGCGAATATGTTATTGCAATCCTTAACGGGAGCGTTTCAATAAACTGATTGAAAATAGTTTTGCATTTACCTTTTTAGTAAAAGGCGAGCTTTTAAGCCTGAGAAATCACCCCGTAAATGCAGACGTTTAATTGGACATGTGTTAATATGTATGGTTACACATTATTAAAAGACAGTGAACAACGTCAGTTACCTTTCTTCCCGCGTTTGATAATAGGTGAGCTTTTAAGCCTGAGAAATCACCCCGTAAATGCACACGTTTAATTGCACATGTGTTAATATGTATGCTTACACAGTATTAAAAGACAGTCAAAAATTAACGTCATTTACCTTCGTTCCCGCGTGTGACTCGTGCTGTAAATGTCTTCCTTGTTTTTAGTTCACGTGATTACGTAGGAAGCGTGATGACGCGATACGTGACTCCGCCTCCTCCATTACAGTGTATGGACAAAAAATATGTTCCAGTTATGACCATTACGCTTTGAATTTCGAAATGAAACCTGCCTAACTTTTGTAAGTAAGCTGTAAGGAATGAGCCTGCCAAATTTCAGCCTTCCACCTACACGGGAAGTTGGAGAATTAGTGATGAGTCAGTCAGTCAGTCAGTGAGTGAGTCAGTCAGTGAGGGCTTTGCCTTTTATTATTATAGATAAAAAATATAAATTTTAGAAGTACAGAGCAGAATTTAACAGTAGATGATATATCCCATAATAAGATTTGGATTTGTGTAGAGTCCTGGAGACCTCATCCTTCAAGCTGCCTCCCCCATTTGGCCATTCCACGGCTGAAACAGTGCTGGGCCAGCCAATCCGATTAAAGGACCCCTCTTTCCCACGATTCCTGCGATCCTCCATCAGAGATGACTTTTCCTTAGGCAGGCAAAACAACTTGGCAGGTGGGCCATGGCACCAAGTGCCACATTTGAATACCGAGAAGAAAAACAGAATAAGTGAGGGTTAGTATCTATACTAATTAATAAAAGGCAAAGCCCTCACTGACTCACTGACTGACTGACTGACTGACTGACTGACTCATCACTAATTCTGCAACTTCCCGTGTAGATGGAAGGCTGAAATTTGGCAGGCTGATTCCTTACAGCTTACTTACAAAAGTTAGGCAGGTTTCATTTCGAAATTCAACGCGTAATGGTCATAACTGGAACCTCTTTTTGCACAATATACTGTAATGGACGGCAGCTCGATGGCCGTGGGAGGAGGAGTTGAGTGTCACGTCATCACGCCTCCCACGTAATCACGTGAAAAGACTGTGAACGCAGTAGGGAGAAATGAAGGATGAGCCGCAAACAGCGAAGAACAAAAAATTCATTAAACAATTCAGAAGGGAGCGAAAAAATAAGAAGCGAGCGAGTAAAGCATACAAGCATCTTCATAAGAGAAACAAAGCACGGTGTAAAACGTAAGTTTAAATTAAGTTTATAGAAACGCTCCCGCTGCGGATTGCAATAACATATTCGCGAGATAAAAGAACGTAGTAGGGAGAAATGAAGGATGAGCCGCAAACAGCGAAGAACAAAAAATTCATTAAACAATTGAGAAGGGAGCGAAACAATAAGAAGCGAGCGAGTAAAGCATATAAGCATCTTCATTAAGGGAAAAAAGCACGGTGTAAAACGTAAGTTTAAATTAAGTTTATAGAAACGCTCCCGCTGCGGATTACAATAACATATTCGCGAGATAAAAGTTTAATGAGAAGACACGAGGTATAAACGAACCACACGCCATAGCGCAACGTTAGGGGCTTCACCTCTGGCGCTGACGATAGAGATTCGATTCCCGAGAGCGGATGCAATGAGTGTGTACGCCTGATGAGTCCAGAATTAGGGAGAAACACGTGTCGCATACTCTTTGCATTATTTGAAAGTAAACTATTAAAACCATTCTATGATCTGCTTCTCGCAACTGAAAGACGGCACATGGCGGATGTTAGCCGACTTGCTGACCGCAACGTTAGGGGCTTCAACTCTGGCGCCGTAAACAGCGAATAACAAAAAATTCATTAAACAATTGAGAAGGGAGCGAAACAATAAGAAGCGGGCGAGTGAAGCATACAAGCATCTTCATAAGGGAAAAAAGCACGGTGTAAAACGTAAGTTTAAATTAAGTTTATAGAAACGCTCCCGCTGCGGATTGCAATAACATATTCGTGAGATAAAAGTTTAATGAGAAGACACGAGGTATAAACGAACCACACGCCGTAGCGCAACATTAGGGGCTTCACCTCTGGCGCTGACGATAGAGATTCGATTCCCGAGAGGGGATGCAGTGAGTGTATTCGCCTGATGAGCCCAGAATTAGGGAGAAACACATGTCGCATACTCTTTGCATTATTTGAAAGTAAACTATTAAAACCATTCTATGATCTGCTTCTGGGAACAGAAAGAGGGCACGTGGCGGACGTAAGGCGACTTGCTGACAAACCACAAGCGTGACCTGGCAGGTAACCACCCATACAATCAGATTGTGATTCAGAAAACGAATGCCATGAATGTAATTACCACGATCTACATACAAGGCGAAAGTCTTGCAACATTCAAAGATGATGGTTTGGGATAAGTACACCATGGAACATAAAAGAGCTTATGAAGCCTTGAACCGAAAAAAGCAAGATCTCAGAGATCGTAAAAAAAAAAAAAAGGAGGTAATGTCGTTTTACTCGCTGTAGATTTTAATCAAACATTACCAGTTATTCCACGAGGGAAACCAGCAGATGAACTCAATGCGTGTTTAAAATCCATGCTTCTCCCACGGTCGGTTATATGTCGCGTGCTCTCGGGTAGGTACACCAAAAAATGTATACATTTAAGCATGTAATGGGCAAAGAAAAAATGAGGTATACCCGAAGGCACTGCAGTAGTACTCAATGTAACTTTACTTCTTAAATGTTAATGTTTTACTGTTTAATAATTTATACGCTTCTTATATGTTGTTCAAATTCTTTTATCAAAATACCAGTGACAGCGCAATGCACGATAACATGGAGTGAATACACCATACGCATCCGCCCACGGCCGCCCTGGTGTGCGCAGATAGGAGTTGATTCTACAATAAAATAAAATAAAGATAAAAAGAGTAATACAATCATCACCCATAAAGCGGATAGCAGACGTGACGTACTATATGTGTACCAGATTTCAAGTCAATAGGTGAAACGGTTTGCGAGCTACAGGTGATTTAAAATCCTGGACAGACAAACGAATAGCCACGGTAGCAAATTATAGAAGAAGATTTTACTGTTTAATAATTTATATTTATATGAAATGTGCTTCTTATATATTACTTAATATTCTCATATGATAATGATGTTAATGTTGTTTATATTGATTTCTATGTTATTGTAAGTGCATGTATGTGTGCATATGTATGTATGTATGTGTATATATATATATATATATATATATATATCCATCCATCCATCCATTTTCCAACCCGCTGAATCCGAACACAGGGTCACGGGGGGTCTGCTGGAGCCAATCCCAGCTAACACAGGGCACAAGGCAGGGACCAATCCTGGGCAGGGTGCCAACCCACCGCAGGACACACACAAACACACCCACACACCAAGCACACACTAGGGCCAATTTAGAATCGCCAATCCACCTAACCTGCATGTCTTTGGAATGTGGGAGGAAACCGGAGCGCCCGGAGGAAACCCACGCAGACACGGGGAGAACATGCAAACTCCACGCAGGGAGGACCCGGGAATCAAATCCAGGTCCCCAGATCTCTCAACTGCGAGGCAGCAGCGCTACCCACTGCGCCACCTTGCCGCCCTATATATATATATATATATATATATATATATATATAAAATATATGTGCATATGTATATATATATGATATATCTGTATATGTGTGTATATATATATATATATATAATATATGTGTATATGTGTGTGTGTGTGTATATATATATATATATGATATGTGTATATGTATATATATATAATGTGTATATGTATATATATGTATATATATAATATATGTGTATATGTATATGTATATATATATGACAGCAACACTCATAACAATGACAACACAATTACATTGACAATCATGTTACATTATTTTTAAAATGTTTCCTTTACTTTTTCATAACCTCTTTAACACACTACTTCTCCGCTGCGAAGCGCGGGTATTTTGCTATATATATATTGGGCGGAGTGGTGGCTCTGAGGCTAAGGATCTGCGCTGGTATTCTGAAGGTTGCCGGTTCGAATCCCCGTCACTGCCAAAAGAGATCCTACTCTGCTGGGCCCTTGAGCAAGACCCTTAACCTGTAATTGCTCCAGGGGCGCTGTACAATGGCTGACCCTGTGCTCTGACCCCAAGGGGTATGCGAAAACTAACAAATTTCTAATACGAGAAATCATATAAGATGAAATAAAGAACAAAAAAAAAAAAAAATATATGTGTATATGTATATATAATATATGTGTATATGTATATATAATATATGTGTATATGTGTGTATATATATATATATATATATATATAAAATATATCTGTATGTGTATATATATATATATATATATATATATATATATATATATATATAATATATGTGTTTATGTATGTATATATATATATATATATACATATTATATTATATATATATATAATATATGTGTATATGTATATATATATATAATATATGTGTATATGTGTATATATATATATATATGACAGCAACACTCATAACAATGACAACACAATTACATTGACAATCATGTTACGTTATTTTTAAAATGTTTCCTTTACTTTTTCATAACCTCTTTAACACACTACTTCTCCGCTGCGAAGCGCGGGTATTTTGCTATATATATATATATATGTAGATATGTATATATATAGATATATATATATATATATATATATATATATATATATATATATATATGTAGATATGTATATATATATATGTAGATATGTATATATATATATATATATATATATATATATATATATATATATGTATATGTAGATATTATGAGGGGCCGTTCAGGAAAAAAAGATTGGTTAGTAAATATATACATTGGTTCAGATGTATATATCGGTTCGGATACATTGGTTTGAATATATACATTGGTTTTAATACATCCGTTCAGATATATATATCGGTTCACATATATACATTGGTTGGGATACATTGGTTCAGATATATACATCGGTTTGAATACATCCGGTCAGATATATACATCGGTTTAAATACATTGGTTGAGATATATATAAATTGGTTTGCATAGATCCATTCTGATATATATACATTGGTTGAGATACATCCATTCAGATATATATATCGGTATGAATACATCCGTTCAAATATATACATTGGTTGAGATATATATATTGGTTGATATACATTGGTTTCGATATATATATTGGTTTAAATAGATTGGTTTAAATATATACATCGGTTCAGATACATCCGTTCAGATATATATATTGGTTCAGACAGATCCGTTCAAATATATACATTGGTTGGGATTTACGGGCAGGCACAACGTGGCCACCCATGTTTAGCATCTCCCTTTCACTTCATCATTGCTTCAACACTGTTGTAATTATTGTGCATATTTTATGCAAGTAGCATATGCCTGTCTGTCGTGTTTTGTTTCGTAAGCCCTCTTGGTTGGGGGTCCTCGATTTCAAAGCACTTTTTTTCCTTTCATTATTTAAAACACTTGCACAGATACCCGCCTCTTCGCCCCGCTCCATCCCGCCCCGGCTCATTGTACCCGCCTCACTCACTCCCTCTTGTCCCTCCCATGACAGATTCTTCTCAAAAGCCGAGTTACCAGAAAGCATTGATCGCAACCGCAGTATGTCCCATTTTTTCACCTCATGAGAGGCTGGTTTATCAGTGACCGAAAGCCGCAAGGTGATATCTGTTATTCCGCATTGGCAGCATTTCATTAAAGGGCGATATGCTTCAGCAAGGAACTTAGTCCCATTTGCTGAAAGGATGTTATGGAGGAAAACACTGGAGTTGCTTTGTTTCTTTAAAATGTTGATCAGGGATCAAAATGACCAGAATATTCCTGCTTCACAAATAACTGACGTTTAACTGTGTTTATAGTAAAACTGACAAAACGACACACGTGCACACGTACACACGCACGTACACGCACGCGCACACACTTAAACTCACAAATCGTGGGTCCCACATACTACTGATTAAGTGTATGTGTCAGGGGCAATCATCAAGTGACACTGGTTTATCATTAACCGAAAGCCGCCCGGTGATTTCTGTTATTCCGTATTGGCAGCATTTCTTTAAAGGGCGATCTGTTTCAACAGGGACATTAGTCCTGTTTGCTGAAAGGATGTTATGGAGGAAAACACTGCAATAGCGCTGTTTCTTCTGAATGTTTATCAGTGATTAGGGATCAGAATGATCAGAATATTCCTGCTTCACAAATAACTGATGTCTGTTTTTATTGTAAAACTGACAAAACCACACACGCACGTAAACACACACAACACACGCACACTCAAAGTCACAAATCGTAGGTCGCACACACTACTGATTAAGTGTGTCTGTCACGGGCGATCATTTTTTTCACCCCATAAAACGTTAGTTCGTCAAAGATAGAAAGCAGCGCGGTGATTTCTATTATTCCTTATTGGCAGCATTTCATTTAATATAATGATATAAAAAAATCATACAAAATGGTATAGAATCTGCGTCGTAGACTTATTTTTTGTCATATTTCTTCAAAGAAGTCTTTAATTAGTTTGCTTAAAAAAATCTTACGCCACACCTGTGAACCGTTGAAAATCGCTGATCTTAATCAATCAATATATATTTGAACCGGTGCTCTAAAATATCTGTGCCTCGTAGAATTCAGTGTCCCTTCTCTTAGGTGCACTGAGATGTGATTGCTGCGGAACTCTTCTTGTTCGCGTGCCTTTGCGCGCCGCTTGTCTTTTGTTTTAACGCATGCTCTGTGCAAAATGCTGTCATATCTTGTTATTAAACATGCACGCGCAGCGATGTCCTGATGTCTGCGTTCTAAGGCTGCAAGTATATTAACCCCTTAACCGCCCTCTGCCGGATATATCCGGCACCGTTGTTTTATTGCTAACGCCATACTGCCGGAATTATCCGGCACATTTGCCTGTGGTTATGTGAATGCCTGGCATGTAGTACAACTGACAGTTTGGCGTGGGTATTATTACTACGTTGTATTACGACAACTCTGCGCTTGTATTGGCTGATCACGTGATGTGATTCGAAAGTGAAAGCCGTGAATATGGCGAAACGTAAACTGACTTCAAGTGAGGCTTTGCAGGCGATTTTGGACAGTTCTGATCATGATTGTAGCAGTTCTGAAGAAGATTTTAGCGACAATGATGAGCAGCAACGTGCGCTGCATGATACTGTGAATGAAGACGCATCGGATGACGGCGATGAGTGGGTGTATCCCCAGCATCTCAACTGGACTGCTGCCCGAGGTGAACTACCTTTTCTGCATCCGTTTGAGGCAACGTGTGGCTTTATTGTTGATGTAAACAATTACACTGCTGAGCAGTTTTATGAGCTGTTTGTGTCACCTGATTTGATCAGACATTTTGTTCATCAGACAAATCTGTATGCAGCACAGTTTATTGAGAAAAATCCCAATTTACCTCCACATTCCCGTGTTCGTGCTTGGTTTGACACTGATGAAAACGAAATGAAAAAATTAATTGGGATTTTGATGTTGATGGGAATAATTAGAAAACCAGATATTGAGATGTACTGGTCTACAGATCCTATGTATGCAACACCTATTTTTGCAGCTGTCATGACACGTAACTGATTCTCTTTGCTGCTGAAATTCTTTCATTTGAATGACGACAGAAATGAGCCAGATAAGAAAGATCCAAACCGCGACCGCTTGTTCAAGCTACGTCCTTTGATTGATCATTTATTTGAAGCATTTCAGTTGCCCTACATGCCAGGACCGTCAGTTGCAGTTGATGAAAGTTTATTGTTGTGGAAGGGCCGCTTACAGTTTTGACAGTATCTACCATTGAAAAGGGCACGGTTTGGTATCAAGATGATTTGCTTAGCTGAGAATTCAGGTTACGTTTATAGATTTCGTGTATACACTGGCAAAGAGGATCCTATGAGTAGTATTTCAGCAGTGTTGCCAGATGAATGTAAGGACTTTGGACTTTCAGAAAAACGCTGTCATGTCTGTTCAAAGAAGCGTAGAGACGTCAAGACCTTCTGCTCAAAGTGTCCCAGCAATCCAGGACTTTGTGCAGTTCCCTGCTTTGGCCTGTGGCACAGCAAACTCAAATACTGGGAATGAAACTATGATTGACTGAACTACTTTTGACTTTTGAATTACTTTTGACTGTTCCGTTTTGTAGTAGACAATAAATCCAGAAGCCTGAGACAAGGTACATTTTGTGTTTTATTATGTGTTTGCCCATTTCTAGAACTTGCTCAACATTTAGTGGTCAATACTGCTTGAATAAATGTAAAAAATGTAAAAAAAATGTAAAAAAGTAAAAAAACGAAAATTGTTCAGATTTCGCCTGGCGTGGGGAATATTTAGGGAGTTGGCGGTTAAAGGGTTAAACGCTATTGACGTTTTACCAAGGTGCTGTGTGATTGAGGGCAGACAGTAAACTTTGTTAAAATGATATCGAAAAATACCAGTCGTCAGTTGTATTTTCAGTCGTTTTGGCGTGTTTACTGTTCTGTTACCAAAAAATTCTTCAACGGGGCTCATCAACAAAGAAACATGCATAGTAAGATTTAGTAAAATATCAGTAATAATAATACATTGCTCGACACCCAGTAACACTTTACAGACATTTAAAAGACTGCTCGTTAAAATAAATGTAGCAATCCATTGTCATGTTATAAGTGATAGCTTGCTCTTAAACATTTGCACAGGTGGTTTTTCCTGGGGATAAAAAAGGAAAAAAAAATCCATGGGAAAGGCTTTGTTGTTGAACTCAAATTTCACTTCCGCCATGTGAGTCATTAAAACTATTGGAATGAAAACGCATGTCTCATCCAAATGGTCGGGACGCTCATTTCCATGGCTGCTGCAGAGTCGTAAAATGTGTGTCCTCTGACTGCTGATTAAAAAATGAACACTAGAGAGGTAAAATTATGCAAAATTGATTTTAAAAGGTCGTAGGTATAGTTTTATATATAATCTTCTCCACTATGTGTCTGTATCCTATCCCCTACAGGGAACACTCATTTCCATGGCTGGAGCAGATCCGCTTGTGTGCACCCTATCTGCTGCTTTCAAAATGAACCCTGGATAAGTAATATTATCTGAAATCCATGGTAAAAGATTGTTGAAAGTCTTCTACATCACTTTCAAGTCTACTATGTCCCATTGTCCTCTCCACTCAAAGGGACACTCACTTCTACAGCTGAGCTTTTGCCTCAGAGTTGTGAGCCCCAACTGTTGCTTGCAGAATGAACATTAGACAGCTCAAATTGTTATTGGATTGGCTATTTTTTTCATTATATATTAATTTATTTATTCATTCAGCCTCTGTTAAAAAAAAGCACATTTTCCCTTACAGGACAAATAGAATTCATCTATCTATCTATCTATCTATCTATCTATCTATCTATCTATCTATCTATCTATCTATCTATCTATCTATCTATCTATCTATCTATGAGATTTTGAAACATTCATATTATTTGTCAAATGAGGTACCAAATATCCACTGATACACATTTGTATGACAAGTCAATTAAAGAGTCCGACAAACAGCAACTGAGATATTGAAACATTTTATTGAATCTGTTCTGACAGTTATAGTCTTTTAATTAAAATAATGATTATAATTATCAGAAAACGTAGCCATTTTAATGTCAGCATAAAACCAGGCCAGTAACATCTTTGTGAAATAATATCAGCAGTTTTATAAATTCCAGAATGTACACCGATAGCACTGGCATGAACTTCCTTACAAGTATCCTTTGTCTCCTAAACTCAACAAATAACTTTCATATTCCTCCTGTTGCCCTGCTAGTCTTTTTGACAACAGTAAAGGTCATCCCCTTGAAAAAATTATATTCACGCACCAATTAATAATATGGTTATAATGTAAAACACTTCAAACAAACCTGCAAAATGTACATTTTCTGTTTAAGTTGACTTCTTCAATGGATCTAACACTTACAACATGGGGCACCACAACACACAAACACAAATATCTTTCAGTATTTTTAAAAATAGCCTTGAAAATTGTTAGTATCTGTTCTCTATCCAAGCCACCCATTTACAAAAGAGATTTACAGGCTTGGGCCAAACGATAAAAAATTAGACGGAAAGAAATGCCAGTCTAGTGCTTGCCACACTGACACTCGCTCATACTATCCATCCATCCATCCATTTCCCAACCTGCTGAATCCGAACACAGGGTCACAGTGGTCTGTTGGAGCCAATGCCAGCCAACACAGGGCACAAGGCAGGAACCAATCCTAGGCAGGGTGCCAACCCACCACAGGACACACACAAACACACCCACACACCAAGCACACACTAGGGCCAATGTAGAATTGCCAGTCCACCTAACCTGCATGTCTTTGGACTGTGGGAGGAAACCCACGCAGACACGGGGAGAACATACAAACTCCACGCAGGGAGGACCCGGGAAGCGAACCCAGGTCCCCAGATCTCCCAACTGCGAGGCAGCAGCGCTACCCACTGCGCCACCGTGCCGCCCTCGCTCATACTACTACAGTTTAAAAGTGCCACCCAACCTGATGCCAACTCTTTCAGATGGGTAGTGAAACCTGGAAAATGTATTAATTGGCACAGGAAAAAAGTTTAAAGACTTATTCTGACAGTGACCAAGTTGGGGATTGTTGATCTGTGAAGTGGCAGTAAAAATAAAAAAATATTTTAAAAATCTGATTACAAAATATATCAAGAAACATCAAAAGGTATATAATGATTAATTTATGAAAACTCCATAGAATAGTTTCTAATACATGTTTTTCTTTCAACAGTCATGCTAATGTCAGAATTTGTGTGTTTTATTACCTATACTTTGTGCACATATTGAAGCTGTTTTATGGAAAACGCAAGCACATGAGTAAATAATTGTCAGCGGTTACAATTTAAATGTATATTTGCAGTATATACTGTATCATAAAATGCCAAATTAGAAATGAGAAGATGATGAAAAGTTATTTTTGCTCAATATACTTTAAACAAACTGATCACAAAATTTCCTAATTAGTTTGACTTTGTTGGTACCCTAGAGTGGCACATATTTTGGAAGAAGTCCTATCAGGTTTATTTGAATTTTAAAAAACCTAAATAATAATAATAATAATATCTTACATTTATATAGCATTTCTCTGGCTACTCACAGTGATTTTCATAGACATACTTAAAAAAGACAGTGTAAGCGCTTGATTTTTTTTTTTAATTAGTGGATGAGTGGATGAGTAAGGAACATAGTAGACAAAAAAGTGATATAGAAGACTTCCTTCATCAGCACTTTGGTCAGCGGCTGTTGTATGTAAAGTGCTTTATAAATAAAGTTAACTTGACTTGACTTGACTTTTGAAATAAATTGTGGACAATTTTGTAATTCCAGTATTAATTTTGCAAGCAGAAGACAGGGGGCACACATTTCTACACCATAGACCAAGCTGTGGAAATGAGTGTCTCTTCTGCTAGAAGGGATTAAGAGACACACTCGATATGAAAGTGCTATAAAAGACTGTCTGATAGGCTTATTAAAGAAACTGTGCACAATTTTAACTGCCTGGTGTTCATTTTGTAATGGACCATGGCAGATGAGGAATGCCACAGACTGCTACAAGTTTTTAAAATACATTTGATGAGTTTTAATCTCCCATGAAAAACGGTGCACAGAACTCCTATGTGTTTTATAGGATAATTGCACCTGCTGTGAAAACAAGATTCCTCTCCAATGTACAGGGGTTAAAGGGTAGTTGTGATAGGAAATTTATTTATTTATTTATATAGAACTATATTTCATTCCAATAGTTTTAATGACTCACGTGGCGGAAGTGAAATTTGAGTTGAACAACAAAGCCTTTCCCTTGGATTTTTTTTTCCTTTTTTATCCCCAGGAAAAACCACCTGTGCAAATGTTTAAGAGCAAGCTATCACTTATAGCATAATGGATTGCTACATTTATTTTAACAAGCTGTCTTTTAAATGTCTTTGTAAAGTGTTACTGGGTGTCGAGTAATGTATTATTATTACTGATATTTTACTAAATCTTACTATCCACATTTCTTTGTTGATGAGCCCCGTTGAAGAATTTTTTGGTAACAGAACAGTAAACACGCCAAAACGGCTGAAAATACAACTGACGACTGGTATTTTTTGATATCAGTTCGGATTCAGCGGGTTGGAAAATGGATCAATGGATGGATTTTAACAAAGTTTACTGTCCGCCCTCAATCACAGAGCATCCCAGTAAAACGTGAATAGCGTTTAATATACCTGCAGCCTTAGAATGCAGACATCAGGACATCGCTGCGCGTGCATGTTTAATAACAAGATATGACAGCATTTTGCACAGAGCATGCGTTAAAACAACTTGATTAAGATCAGCGATTTTCAACGGTTCACATGTGTGCCGTAAGATTTTTTAAAGCAAACTAATTAAAAACACAAATAAGTCTACGGCGCAGATTCTATACCATTTTATATGATTTTTATGTCATTATTTTAATAATATACATACACTATATGTGGACTATAAAGCAATACATGTATAATTTCGTGCATTTTAACCAGTTTACATCTCTCAACTTGTTAAAAATTTGTACATAATCAATTTATATGAACCTTTACTTCAATAATATACACATTATGTTTGTATTGCGTGCGCACCTTACTGTGTAATTATTTCAATGAACTTGTGGTATTGTTGAGCGAATAGTGTCCCTATTTATACTCCACTACGCAGCGGCTGAATTTGATCACGCATTCACACATATAATAATAATAATAATAATTCCTTACGTTTTATAGCGCCTTTCTTACTACTCAAAGCAATTTGTAAAAATAAATAAATAAATAAATAAAATAACAGAAAGGAAGCCACCCGGACACAAACCAGTGATCATTTAGCTGTGAGTTAGCATTTTACTCCTACCACCACCTTTTCATGTTAGATACGCCGCATTATAATTTTGAGCACTATTTTTTTATTTTAAACTGTCATAAATAAATTATATCAAAAAGGTTTTTTTAAAAAGCCAATTCAAAGCAAAGAGGGTAAGTAATAACTATTTTCTTTTGTAAGTCAATCAAAAATGCTTAAGCCTAAAAGAACATTGTCCTGTCAAAATAAGAGACTCTTTCGCCTGGTTGACGTGAATCATCTTTAAATGAAATGCTGCCAATAAGGAATAATAGAAATCACCTTGCTGCTTTCTAACTTTGACGAACTAAAGTTTTATTAGGTGAAAAAAATGATCGCCCGTGACAGATACACTTAATCAGTTGTGTGTGCGACCTACGATTTGTGACTTTGAGTGTGTGTGTGTGTTGTGTGTGTGTACGTGCGTGTGTGTGGTTTTGCCAGTTTTACAATAAAAACAGACATCAGTTATTTGTGAAGCAGGAATATTCTGATCATTCTGATCCTTGATCACTGATAAACATTCAGAAGAAACAGCGCTATTGCAGTGTTTTCCTCCATAACATCCTTTCAGCAAACAGAACTAATGTCCCTGCTGAAACAGATCGCCCTTTAATGAAATGCTGCCAATACGGAATAACAGAAATCACCGGGCGGCTTTCGGTTAATGATAAACCAGCGTCTCTTGATGATCGCCCTTGACACATACACTTAATCAGTAGTATGTGGGACCCACGATTTGTGAGTTTAAGTGTGTGCGCGTGCGTGTACATGCGTGTGTGTGCACGTGTGTCGTTTTGTCAGTTTTACTATAAAAACAGTTAACGTCAGTTATTTGTGTAGCAGGAATATTCTGGTCATTTTGATCCGTGATCAACATTTTAAAGAAACAAAGCAACTCCATTGTTTTCCTCCATAACATCCTTTCAGCAAATGGGACTAAGTTCCTTGCTGAAGCATATCGCCCTTTAATGAAATGCTGCCAATGCGGAATAACAGATATCACCATGCGGCTTTCGGTCACTGATAAACCAGCCTCTCATGAGGTGAAAAAATGGGACATACTGCGGTTGCGATCAATGCTTTCCGGCTTTTGAGAAGAATCTGTCATGGGAGGGACAAGAGGGAGCGAGTGAGGTGGGTACAATGAGCCGGGGCGGGACGGAGCTGGGCGAAGAGGCGGGTATCTGTGCAAGTGTTTTAAATAATGAAAGGAAAAAAAGTGCTTTGAAATCGAGGACCCCCAACCAAGAGGGCTTACGAAACAAAACGCGACAGACAGGCATATGCTACTTGCATAAAATATGCACAATAATTACAACAGTGTTGAAGCAATGATGAAGTGAAAGGGAGATGCTAAACATGGGTGGCCACGTTGTGCCTGCCCGTAAATCCCAACCAATGTATATATTTGAACGGATCTATCTGAACCAATATATATATCTGAACGGATGTATCTGAACCGATGTATATATTTAAACCAATCTATTTAAACCAATATATATATGTAAACCAATGTATATCAACCAATATATATATCTCAACCAATGTATATATTTGAACGGATGTATTCAAACCGATGTATATATCTGAACGGATGTATCTCAACCAATGTATATATATCAGAATGGATCTATGCAAACCAATTTATATATATCTCAACCAATGTATTAAAACCGATGTATATATCTGACCGGATGTATTCAAACCGATGTACATATCTGAACCAATGTATCCCAACCAATGTATATATGTGAACCGATATATATATCTGAACGGATGTATTAAAACCAATGTTTATATTCAAACCAATGTATCCGAACCGATATATACATCTGAACCAATGTATATATTTACTAACCAAGAACTGCAGGCCTCACTTGCCTCAATTAAGGTCAGTGTTCACGACTCCACCATAAGAAAGAGACTGGGCAAAAACGGCCTGCATGCAGATTTCCAAGACGCAAACCACTGTTAAGCAAAAAGAACATTAGGGCTCGTCTCAATTTTGCTAAGAAACATCTCAATGATTGCCAAGACTTTTGGGAAAATACCTTGTGGACTGATGAGACAAAAGTTGAACTTTTTGGAAGGCAAATGTCCCGTTACATCTGGCGTAAAAGGAACACAGCATTTCAGAAAAAGAACATCATACCAACAGTAAAAATATGGTGGTGGTAGTGTGATGGTCTGGGGTTGTTTTGCTGCTTCAGGACCTGGAAGGCTTGCTGTGATAGATGGAACCATGAATTCTACTGTCTACCAAAAAATCCTGAAGGAGAATGTCCGGCCATCTGTTCGTCAACTCAAGTTGAAGCGATCTTGGGTGCTGCAACAGGACAATGACCACAAAACACACCAGCAAATCCACCTCTTAATGGCTGAAGAAAAACAAAATGAAGACTTTGGAGTGGCCTAGTCAAAGTCCTGACCTGAATCCAATTGAGACGCTATGGCATGACCTTAAAAAGGCGGTTCATGCTAGAAAACCCTCGAATAAAGCTGAATTACAACAATTTTGCAAAGATGAGTGGGCCAAAATTCCTCCAGAGCGCTGTCATAGACTCATTGCAAGTTATCGCAAACGCTTGATTGCAGTTATTGCTGCTAAGGGTGGCCCCAACCAGTTATTAGGTTCAGGGGGGCAATTACATTTTCACACAGAGCCATGTAGGTTTGGATTTTTTTTTCTCCCTAAATAATAAAAACCACCATTTACAAACTGCATTTTGTGTTTACTTGTGTTATATTTGACTAATGGTTAAATGTGTTTGATGATCAGAAACATTTTGTGTGACAAACATGCAAACTGACTGACTGACTGACTGACTGATTCACTCATCACTAATTCTCCAACTTCCCGTTTAGGTAGAAGTCTGAAATTTGGCAGGCTCATTCCTTACAGCTTACTTACAAAAGTTAGGCAGTTTTTGTTTCGAAATTCTACGCGTAATGGTCATAACTGGAACCTGTTTGACTGACTCATTCATCACTAATTCTCCCAACTTCCCGTGTAGGTAGAAGGCTGAAAATTTGGCAGGCTCATTCCTTACAGCTTACTTACAAAAGTTAGGCAGGTTTCATTTCGAAATTCTACGTGTAATGGTCATAACTGGAACCTGTTTTTTGTCCATATACTCTAATGGAGGAGGCGGAGTCACGTATCGCGTCATCACGTATTACGTCTCCTACGTAATCACGTGAACTAAAAACGAGGAAGAGATTTACAGCACAAGTCAAACGCGGGAACAAAGGTAAATGACGTTAATTGTTGACTGTCTTTTAATACTGTGTACTTGTTGAGTGTCTTTTAATACTGTGTAAGCATACATATTAACACATGTGCATTTAAACGTGTGCATTTACGGGGTGATTTCTCAGGCTTAAAAGCTCGCCTTTTATTAAAAAGGTAAATGCAAACTCTTTTCATTCTGAAGGGCACAAACCACGTTAGATTTCAGCCGTTAAACGCGCCAAAAATGTCAGTACACCAGATAAATAAGCGCAACATATTATCAGTTGTATTGTATGCTTACAATACATATAGAAATGTGTTAATCGTTAACTAATATTATGGGATGGTGTTTTTCGACTCGCGCTTTGATTTAAACGATTGCATGTCTTGGTGGGTTTGCGTAGCTTATTGTCAATATCTTTACAGCTCTTTTTAAGACTTAATTTAAAAAGGTTCTCTTTTCTTCTTAATAAAAGTTTAAAAGCAGTACTTTAAAAGCAGCGCTCACTTCACTCCCTTACGGGAATTGAACCTCGGACGTCAGCGCTAGAGGCTAAGCCCCTAAAATTGAGCCACGGCGTGTGGTTCGTTTATTTGACAGCATGTAGATCGGGGTAATTATATTCACGGCATTCGTAGTCTGATTCACAATCTGATTGTATGGGTGGTTACCTACCAGGTAACGCTTATGGTTAGCCAGCAAGTCATCTCGAAGTGATCACTCGAGTGAACGCAGCTTCACAAAAAAACAGATCCTTAACAAACTGTTATTGGTATGTTTTCCCTAAATTTTAAAAGGTTTTCTTTTCTTCTTAATAAAAATTTAAAACCAGTACTTCGCCGGTGTGAAGCGCGGGGATTTGAGCGACTGACGCATACAGACATATTCATGAGTGCAGGTACTTCGGAAAGAAAGCACCGTGTAAACCTAAACTTTAAATTAAGTTCATAGACCTACAAAAGTTTGCCATTGATTTGAGGCAAGATTGCTTTTCTCATGTACAACTATACGTTGCATTCTTAACAGTAAGCTTG